>NC_079199.1:9453727-9746227 GCF_029499605.1 Hyla sarda
AAAACTTAAGATTACGGCCCAAAAAATGAGCCCTCATACCGCCCCGTACACGGAAAAATAAAAAAAAGTTATAGGGGTCAGAAGATGACAATTTTAAACGTATACTTTCCTGCATGTAGTTATGATTTTTTCCAGAAGTCCGACAAAATCACCTATATAAGTAGGGGATCATTTTAATCGTATGGACCTACAGAATAATAAGGTGTCATTTTTACCCAGAAAAGTACTGCGTAGAAACGGAAGCCCCCAAAAGTTACAAAATGTTTTTTTATTTTTTTTTTCCTTCAATTTTGTTGCAATATATATATATATATATATATATATATATATATATATATATATACACACCGTATATACTGAAGTATAAGCCGACCCGAGTATAAGCCGAGACCCCTAATTTCAACCCAAAATCCCAGGAAAAGTTATTGACTCGAGTATAAGCCTAGGGTGGGAAATACCTCATCCCCCCCTGTCATCATCCAGACCCGTCATTAACATCCTCATCATCATCCCCTTGTCATCATCCCACACATCCCCCCCCCCCCTTCATCATCCCCTTATCATCCCACACATCCCCCCTTCATCATCCCCTTATCATCCCACACATCCCCCCTTCATCATCCCCTTGTAATCATCCCACATCCCCCCCCCCTTCATCATCCCCACCCCCCTTCATCATCCCCACACCCCCCCTTCATCATCCTCTTCTCATCATTCGCCCTCAGTGGTCTTCAACCTGCGGACCTCCAGAGGTTTCAAAACTACAACTCCCAGCAAGCCCGGGCAGCCATCGGCTGTCCGGGCTTGCTGGGAGTTGTAGTTTTGAAACCTCCGGAGGTCTGCAGGTTGAAGACCACTGCGGCCTTCAACATCATCCAGCCCCCTCTCACCCCCTTTAGTTCTGAGTACTCACCTCCGCTCGGCGCAGGTCCGGTCCTGCAGGACTGTCCAGAGAGGAGGTGGTCCGGTGAGGAGGTGGTCCGGTGGGATACTGGTTCCGGGCTGCTATCTTCACCGGGGGCGCCTCTTCTCCGCGCTTCCGGCCCGGAATAGAGGCGTTGCCTTGACAATGACGCAGAAGTACGTTGGCAATGAACGCACCTCTGCGTCGTTGTCACGGCAACGTGACTATTCTGAGGCCGGGCCCGAAGCGCTTAGAAGAGGCCTCCCCGGTGAAGATAGCAGCCCAGAACCACTATCCCACCGGACCACCTCCTCACCGGACAGCCCTGCAGGACCGGACCAGCGCCGAGCGGAGGTGAGTACTCAGAACTAAAGGGGGTGAGAGGGGGCTGGATGATGTCGAAGGCCGCAGTGGTCTTCAACCTGCGGACCTCCGGAGGTTTCAAAACTACAACTCCCAGCAAGCCCGGACAGCCGATGGCTGCCCGGGCTTGCTGGGAGATGTAGTTTTGAAACCTCTGGAAGTCCGCAGGTTGAAGACCACTGCGGGTGGGGGAGTTCACTCGAGTATAAGCCGAGGGGGGTGTTTTCAGCACGAAAAATCGTGCTGAAAAACTCGGCTTATACTCGAGTATATACGATATATATATATATATATATATATATATATATATATATATATATATATATATATATATATATATATATATATTTATATTTATATTTATATTTATATATATATTTATATATATATTTATATTTATATTTATATATATATATATTTATATATATATATATATATTATATATATTATATATATATTATATATTTATATATATATTTATATTTATATATATTTATATTTATATATATTTATATTTATATATATTTATATTTATATATATTTATATTTATATATATTTATATTTATATATATATATATATATATTTATATTTATATATATTATATATATATATATATTAATATAATATAATATTTTTATTTTTTGCCGTATATTTTTGGGTAAAATGACTGATGTCATTACAAAGTAGAATTGGTGGCGTAAAAAATAAGCCATCATATGGATTTTTAGGTGAAAAATTGAAAGTTATGTTTTTTTTAAAGGTAAGGAGGTAAAAATTTAAAGTGCAAAAAACGGGTAAACCCCGGGTCATGAAGGGGTTAAACAAAAAACCCCGACCCTGGCAAATGAGGGTGAGTAAGGGTTAAATCACCTATCCTGTGTTTGTTGTTGATATATAAGTAACATGTGGCCAAGTTTCATGTTAATATATTTTGGAGTTTGGAAGTGATGCTGGAACATACACTGAGATATAGATATATATAAATATAGAGAGAGAGAGAGATTTTATAATATTTTTCTATTTTATGAAAAATATATAATATAATAAAAAAATAAAATTTTCCTATTTCTGTATTGTGTGCATGGAGGGTCGGGGTCTCTGTAGAGAGGGGCTCGGGGGATCAATATCTTTAGAGATGCTTCTTTTTCTAGACTCTTAAGGTTGTCGGAGATTGTGAGGACTCGTAGGGATCAGTCAGGCTCTCGTAGTCTGGACCGCTGTGGGGGAGGGATCGGTTAAATAACCTGTAAGAAGCTCAGGAGAGCAAAGAAATGACTTATGAACTAAGAAAAGAGCGTGATGAGACGTCTCAGGGCTGGAAGCGGATGGATTTACGGCGGCTGCTGCTGCAGGGATCTCTCATTTATAGCCCAATAGACATGATGGCTCAGGTGGACCAGCCGAGCTGCAGACGCCGTTCAGCGCTTAGGATTGATGGTCTGATGGGCTATTTTTGTAAAATCCACAAGAACTGCTCAGTCTAAGACCAACCAAGGGGCAGCATAAGGCTATAGGCTTCACCAATGTGACCCTAGTCTAATCTTGGCTATAGACTGTAGATAAGTGGTCACCAAATTGTGGAATTGTGTTGCAAAACGACAATTCCCAGCAAACCCCAGCGGCTGCTTTCTCCAGCGCAATGCTCACTTCTATACAAACTCCCCATGTTTATTTCCCCACACAGTAGTAGTGCCCGCTTTGTGCCCCCATATAGTTGTAGGCCGCCATACTTGCCACATATAGTTGTAGGCCCCTATATAGTAGTAGACTGCCTCCATATACCTGTAGGCCCCCATACTGTCTTTATATAGTAGTAGGCATCCTCCATATAGTTGTAGACCCCCATATAGTAGTAGGCTGCTTCCATATAGTTGTAGACCCCTATATAGTAGTAGGCTGCTTCCATATAGTTGTAGACCCCCATATAGTAGTAGGCTGCTTCCATATAGTTGTAGACCCCCATATAGTAGTAGGCTGCTTCCATATAGTTGTAGACCCCTATATAGTAGTAGGCTGCTTCCATATAGTTGTAGACCCCCATATAGTAGTAGGCTGCTTCCATATAGTTGTAGACCCCCATATAGTAGTAGGCTGCTTCCATATAGTTGTAGACCCCCATATAGTAGTAGGCTGCCTCCATATAGTTGTAGGGCCCCCCATATATCAGAAGGCTGCCTCCATATAGTTGTAGACCCCCATATAGTAGTGGGCTGCCTCCATATAGTTGTAGACCCCCATATATTAGAAGGCTGCCTCCATATAGTTGTAGACCCCCATATAGTAGTGGGCTGCTTCCATATAGTTGTAGACCCCCATATATTAGAAGGCTGCCTCCATATAGTTGTAGGGCCCCCCATATATCAGAAGGCTGCCTCCATATAGTTGTAGACCCCCATATAGTAGTGGGCTGCCTCCATATAGTTGTAGACCCCCATATATTAGAAGGCTGCCTCCATATAGTTGTAGACCCCCATATAGTAGTGGGCTGCTTCCATATAGTTGTAGGGCCCCCCATATAGTAGTGGACTGCTTCCATATAGTTGTAGGGCCCCCCATATATTAGAAGGCTGCCTCCATATAGTTGTAGACCCCCATATAGTAGTAGGCTGCTTCCATATAGTTGTAAGGCCCCATATAGTAGTAGGCTGCTTCCATATAGTTGTAGACCCCCATATAGTAGTGGGCTGCTTCCATATAGTTGTAGACCCCCATATATTAGAAGGCTGCCTCCATATAGTTGTAGGGGCCCCCCCATATATTAGAAGGCTGCCTCCATATAATTTGTAGGCACCTATACTTATCTTTTAGTGCACCTCTGGTCTGGGGACCTACTGCTATGGGCCATAGGGTTGGGAACCGCTACAAGTTCTTTGTTAGATTGCGTCTGTCTGGTTGCAGTTCTCTTGGAGACTGCAGCTTGTTTTCTGTGTTCTAGAAGTTGCAAAACTTCAACTCCCAGCATGCCAACGGCTGTCTGGGCATGCTGGGAGTTGAAGTTTTGCAACATCTGGAGGGTCACAGTTTGAGACCACTGCCATAGAGGATACTGGTGTCATACGCCACCTCTGTACTATATATAGGCACTTGTGGAGACTTAAAAGGGTACTCCAGCCCTAATGCATCTTATCCCCTGTGACTTCACAACTCCTCCCCCATGTGATGTCATGCCCCCCCCCCCCTCAATGCAAGTCTATGGGAGACTCCCATAGCCTGCATTGAGGGGGCGGGGTGTGACGTCCCATGGGGGCGGAGTTGTGAAGTCACGATACTCTGGCCCCGTGGTCGTCACGCTACACACTCTGAGCCTCCAGCGCTGTGGAGAGCTCGCAAAAGCGGGTTCCCCGCGATCGACATCTTATGCCCTATCCTCTGTTTTAGGGCCGGAGTACCCCTTTAAGGGATTATACAGGAATAGACAAACAGAGCTAATTTCAATCAAAAACAGCACCACCACTGTCATCAGGTTGTGTGTGGTATTACAACTCTGCCCCATTTACATCGATAAAACTGAGCTGCAATACCGCACTCGACCTGAGGACAGGGGTGGTGCTATTTTTTTTTTATATTTTTTTTTAAAGAAAGCAGCCATGTTTTATCTTATCTTGGATAAGAATACCTTCAGTTTCATACATTCTCTATCCCTTCCATCTAGGTCACGTGACTTACATGGAAAAATGTTATCCCAATTTTTTGTCCTTGAATTGTGTGTTAGCATTTTTGTTTAAGCCTTCTATGCCTTCCGTACCTTTTTTATTTATTTATTTTTTTTCCCCTCCTTTTTAACTTATTAGCCAAAACAAAAAGCTAATAGGAACAAACAGAAACAAATGGCGGGTTCCGCTAATTTGTCTTAATTTCCTGTTTAGGTTTCTGTAGCGCTGCGCACAATTGCATCTTGAATTAAACTGATTAGATTGCCAGGCTAATTTATACCCGCCACCGCTTTTATCAGGCTCCCGCCATGTAGGATAATCCCTTTTGGGTTGTATCTGATCTGGTCACGGTGAAATTGCTTCAGGACTTGGGAGCTGGCACCATCTGTCTTGCTGTGCCCCCCCCCCCCCCCCCCCCCAAAGACCGGCGCAGATTACACCGGAACAATGGTGAGACATTCCTGCATCGCTGCTTTTTTTTTTTTTTTTTTTTTACTTTTCTGGGCATCGCATTTTCTGTAATGTTTGTTTTTATTTACATTTTATTTTGGGGGGGGGGGGGGGGGGGGGGAAAGAATATTTAAAATAATTTAAGATTCCCTCAAATCAGTAATTATATGGTAGAGCAGTGGTCTCCAACCTGCGGACCTCCAGATGTTGCAAAACTACAACTCCCAGCATGCCCGGACAGCCAACGGCTGTCCGGGCATGCTGAGAGCTGTAGTTTTGCAACATCTGGCGGTCCGCAGGTTGGAGACCACTGTGGTAGAGCTTCATTGTGTAATTGTGCATTTAGTAGGAGTATAAGCTGTTCCCAGGTGAGTGGCGGCTGCTTACACCTTTTACGCAGTGGAAAATTTGTATTGCTGGAAAATCGCAATAGCAAATCCTGCACCAAATTGCGCGGGTCTTCATGTGGATTTTTCTATAGACTTATCGCTGAATAATATAATAGGAAAATAATGTTATTTATTTTTATTTTTTTTAAAGTGGTACTCCAGTGGAAATTTAATTAATTATTATTATTATTATTATTATTATTATTATTATTTATTTTTTTTTCTTCTTCAAACCAACTGGTGCCAGAAAGTTAATATACATAACTTCTATATAACAATCTTAATCCTTCCAGTACTTATTAGCTGCTGTATGCTCCAGAGAAAGTTGTGTCGTTCTTTCCAGTCTGACCACAGTGCTCTCTACTGACACCTCTGTCCATGTCAGGAACTGTCCAGAGCAGGAGAAAATCCCCATAGCAAACCTCTCCTGCTCCAGACAGTTCCTGACATGGACAGAGGTGGCAACAGAGAGCACTGGGGTCAGACTGGAAAGAACTACACAACTTCCTCTGTAGTATACAGCAGCTGATAAGTACTGGAAGGATTAAGATTTTTTTTTTTATATAGAAGTCATTTACAAATCTGTATAACTTTCTGGCACCAGTTGATTTGAAAAGTACCCCTTTAAATCTTGTCTTAAGAATGCTGAGTTTCTTGCGGCAATATCAGCAACAATGTGAATTTATTGCAGATTTTTACTTCCGTCATCAGGAGAACGGTCAGGGATAAGCGCGCAGTAGTACACTTTATCCCCAGCTATCTTTGTCTTGCCATTTCATCAAAGTTTGTGGGGCATCAAGACAAAGAGGCAAAGAGTAAAGCGCACTACTGCACGCTTGGCCCCATTCTTTTTCCTGGGCAATAGTTACAGTATGGCGATACATCCCCTATAGTTTGCATTCTCACACAGTATTTATTATATACAGTCATGGCTGTAAATGTTGATACCCCTGAAATTTTTCAAGAAAATGAAGTAACACGTTTATTCCCTTTGTGTGTATTGGAACTAAACCAAAAAAGGGAGGAAAAAAGCAAATTGGACATAATGTCACCAAACTCCAAAAATGGACTGGACAAAATTATTGGCACCTTTCAAAATTGTGGAAAAATAAGATTGTTTCAAGCATGTGATGCTCCTTTAAACTCACCTGGGGCAAGTAACTGGGCAATATAAAAATCACACCTGAAAGCAGATAAAAAGGAGAGAAGTTCACTTAGTCTTTGCATTGTGTGTCTGTGTGTGCCACACTAAGCATGGACAACAGAAAGAGGAGAAGAGAACTGTCTGAGGACTTGAGAACCAAAATTGTGGAAAAATATCAACAATTTCAAGGTTACAAGTCCATCTCCAGAGATCTAGATTTGTCTTTGTCCACATTTCGCAACATTATCAAGAAGTTTACAACCCATGGCACTGTAGCTAATCTTCCTGGGCGCGGACGGAAAAGAGAATTTGAGGAAAGGTGTCAATGCAAGATAGTCCGGATGGTGGATAAGCAGCCCCAAACAAGTTCCAAAGATATTCAAGCTGGCCTGCAGGCTCAGGGAGCATCAGTGTCAGCGCGGACTGTCGTCATTTAAATGAAATGAAACGCTATGGAGGAGACCCAGGAGGACCCCACTATGGAGGAGACCCAGGAGGACCCCACTATGGAGAAGACCCAGGAGGACCCCACTGCTGACACAGAGAGATAAAAAAGCAAGATTACATTTTGCCAAAATCCTTCTGGGAAAACGTCTTGTGGACAGATGAGACCATTTTGGTAAAGCACATAATTCTACGGTTTACCGAAAAACGGAATGAGGCCTCCAAAAAAAAATCACAGTACCTACAGTGACATATGGGGCAGGTCAGTGATGTTTTGGGTTGTTTTGCGGCCTCTGGCACTGTGGGCCTTGAAGGTGTACAAGACATCATGAAATCTTAGGATTACCAATGGATTTTGGGTCGCACTGTACAGCCCAGTGTCAGAAAGCTGGTTTTGTGTCCGAGATCTTGGGTCTTCCAGCAGGACAATGACCCCAAACATATGTCAAAAAGACCCCAGAAATGGATGGGAACAAAGCGCTGGAGAGTTCTGAAGTGTCAGCAATGAGTCCAGATCTAAATCCCATTGATCACCTGTGGAGAGATCTTATAATTACTGTTGGGAAAAGGCGCCGTCCAATAAGAGACCGGGAGCAGTTTGTAAAGGAAGAGTGCTCCAACATTCCGGCTGAGAGGTGTAAGAAGCTTATTGATGGTTATAGGAAGAGTGGTCCAACATTCCGGCTGAGAGGTGTAAGAAGCTTATTGATGGTTATAGGAAGACACTGATTTCAGCTATTTTTTCCAAAGGGTGCAACCAAATATTAAGTTAAGGGTGCCAATAATTTTGTCCAGCCCATTTTTGGAGTTTGGTGACATTATGTCCAATTGGCTTTTTTTCCTCCCCTTTTTTTTTTTTTTTTTTTTGTTCCAATACACACAAAGGGAATAAACATGTGTATAGCAAAACGTGTGTTACTGCAATCCTTTCCTGTGAGAAATACTTCATTTTCTTGAAACATTTCAGGGGTGCCGACATTTATGGCCATGACTGTGTGTGTGTGTGTGTGTGTGTGTGTGTGTGTGTATATATGTGTATATGTGTGTGTATATGTGTATATGTGTATATATATATATATATATATATATATATATATAATATATAATATATATATATGTGTGTGTGTTTTGCTCCAATACATCTAATATAAAAACTAAAGTAGCTTAGCAAATACTCTCCCGTCCTATGTATGCAGCTCATATGTTGAACTATGTCTCATAAGTGCAGCAGGAGGTGCACACCACTTGGTAGCTCAGTACCGTCACTAGTGTCTGAGCTTGGATACATGGTATGAGGTCACGGCGTGGGATCGGAGCATCTTGTGTGTAATTTGCGCTCTTGGCGACTGTTGCTACTTTTGTATCCTGGTGAGACCTCCGGAGATTTGAGTTATTTTCACCGTGAGGTTTCGCCAGCGTCGCTCATTCTCTGGTGGGAAATGAATTCACAATATCTTGTTCTTCTCTCCATAGATTCACTTTGACCAGTTTAAAGAAGCCCTTATAGATGCCTTATCCAGCACCCTGACCAGTAAGGAGACCTGCCCCCAACCAGGTACACGAGCTGCCGATTCTATCTTGGGTCTTTGTATTACCGTCTGTTTTAGACTTTTTTTGGACTGTTTTTTTATTGCTCCAGTGCAGTGGTCCCCAAACTGTGGCCCTCCTGTGGTTGCAGCAGCATTCTGGGAGTTGTAGTTTTTAAACCACCGTTTGGAGACCACTGCGTCTAACCTAAAACATGAAGTAGCTTAGGAAATGGTCTTGGTTAAAAATCTCTTCCTATGTTGAGCCATGTGTTTCCATGGTTACAGACTACAAACAAACCCTTTTGTAGTCGGATCCTACTGCCATGTGTTCCTTTTTCTACTGTATGTAGCTTTATTAAAGGGGTACTCCGGTGAAAACCTTTTTTTTCTTTTAAATCAACTGGTGGCTGAAAGTTAAACATATGTGTAAATTACTTCTATTAAAAAATCTTAATCCTTCCAATACTTATTAGCTGCTGAATGCTACAGAGGAAATTCCTTTATTTTTGGAACACTGATGACCTCACGAGCACAGTGCTCTCTGCTGACATCTCTGTCCATTTTAGCAACCGTGCATAGCAGTTGTATGCTAAGGGCAGCATGGTGGCTCAGTGGTTAGCACTGCTGCCTTGCAGTGCTGGGGACTTGGGTTCAAATCCCACTAAGGACAACATTAAATAAAGCGTTATTATTTATTATTATAATAACGTCAGCAGAGAGAACTGTGCTCGTGATGTCATCAGAGAGAATTCCAAAAAGAATAGAATTTCCTCTGTAGTATTCAGCAGCTAATAAGTACAGGAAGGATTAAGATTTTTTTTATAGAAGTAATTTACAAATCTGTTTAACTTTCTGGCACCAGTTGATTTAAAAGAAAAAAGATTTTCACTGGAGTACCCCTTTAAGTGAAACATGACCACAGGAGTGGCCAGTGCAGTGAAAAGGTTATTACTGGGTGGATTACTTCCTACTGGGGCCTTTTACCCAGTAGCTGTGACTCACTACCAACTGGGGGGTTCTACCTTAATAGAAAAAAACAAAACTCCAGTAGGTGGGTAATCCCCCCCCCCCCCCTAATAGGGGGGCTCCCTACCAACAGCAGGCTTCTAGCTAATAAGTGGATTCCCTACCTACCTACTGGGGGCCTAACACCTAGAGCAGTGTTTTCCAACAAGGGTGCCTCCAGCTGCGGCCAAACTACAACTCCCAGCATGCCCGGACAGCCTTTGGCTGTCCGGGCATGCTGGGAGTCGTAGTTTGGCCCTAACCCGAGGTACCCTGGTTGGGAAACACTGCTCTAGAGGCGAAAGTAAAAAAAAAACAGTAATTACTTTTGGTTAGTATTGGTGGGTAAAGTATCTGGACATCCCTACTAACTACACTGTATCCGAGCACGTATGAGTTCACGACAGACATTCACTCATACACTGTAACGACTCCGGCACCTGTGGTGGCCCAGTATGGTAGGTGTTACCCCGTACCCTTCCTGTCCTGTCAGGCAGCCTCCCTGCAGTGTCCCCTGGGCCCCCCCCCCCCCCCTCATCTGTTCTACTGTAATTGTATATTATCCCCTATGTTATGTATATAAGAATGTTGTATCTTTAAGAAAGGTTAACATGTGATCACCAGTTGTCATGTGATTGTTACCCAGGAGGTATCAGTGACCAGGTGACTTAAGGGTGACCAATGGGACCCCACCAGAGTCTTCCCCCCCCCCCCCCCCCCAATAAAAGCCCTGGGTGGAGTCTCTTCTCTCTTAGTTCCTGAGTCTTTGTCAAGTCAACGTGGCCTGCACTAAATTGTCCAGAACCACTGCAAGTCCCAGCAAGCCCTTAAGGTCTTTGAAGTCACTGGTCACCTCTTTGGGCCTGGCTGAACTGTGTAGACTTTACCATCTGTCACTCAGTAAAGCTACCATTATCCGTAACTTGGCATCTGAGTCATTATTGCCCCCGTACCTAGCCCAGGATCCAGCGGTATACCTTCGGATGGTATAGAGGATAAACCTCACCCTGGCGTCACGAATACAAGGGGTTAATGCCATCTGCCCTGCATCAAACCCTCTACCACACACCTGTCGTGTTTTTTTTATTTTTATATTCTAGTGCAATAGTCTCCCCCCCATGTAATGTTTATTACTTTGTTGCTACGTCCCGGGGGTGGCTGATGTTCTGTTACATGGTTCATCGGCGTCCGCTGTTTGTTGGGTAATTATTGACTTAGTCGGGTAGATGTGAGATGTTTGCTCTGCTCCTCTGTGTAGTTACCTGTGTCGGCTTGGCGTACGTCTGTTGCCTGGTGACAATGACTCCTCGGCTGGGGCCCAGCGTCGGCCATCACACGGGGTTTTTGTTCTCAGAAATTAATTGCGCGGATGTAATCTTGTAGGATTTGTTTGGGGAGGTGCGAGGACGGATCAGGTGTCTGCAGAGTCACTGTCTGGGATGAAGTCCCGACTGTTCGCTCTGTGCTGTATTCATTGGACTTAGGGCCCCGTTAGACATGTGACCCACTAAAAAGAGCCCCGATGTTGCAGATCAGCGATCGTTTGAGGAGCCTGTAGACCGAAGTCTTCCAAACGGTGTGCCTCCAGCTGTTACAAAACTACAACTCCAAGCAATGACTTTCACCCCCTTTAAATGCCATGATCAAAGTTGATCGCTCTGTCTAAAGAGAACCTGTCACCAAACTAAACTTTTAATATATTGTTCCTTATGTAATTATAAGACACTTTGCTATTTACTCGCTGTTAAAATTCTCAACCTTTTATGTTTTTGTGGTGTCCCGGCACCGTATTTCATACTGTGCCTTGGTTATTAGTCCCCAAAGTTAGAGTCCTTAGGACTGTCGCGGTTCGCTTTCCTAATTAACCCCTAGTCACCCCTTAGTAATTTAATATTTATAAATATTATCTATATAAATAAATGTTTATGGTATTACTCGCTTGTTTTGGCGTTGCAGGACCTGCGGCTCAGCTGACCGGTTTGCAGAACTCTATGGTTTTTGCTAAAGGACCTTTGGTGGTTTTGGTCATGTTATCACCCACAATCCATTGTAACAGTGAATGACAGCGGATTGGACCAATTCTAAACGGCCGGCCCCTGCCCATATAAGGGAGCTGCGCCATATTGTCGCTCTCTTGGGTTGCTGACTCTGGACGAGGTAGGACCTCCGCAGCTTACAAGACAAGTACAAGACCCAAAGCCTTGCGGACTAGGCCTGCGCTAGAGACGGATAGTTCTTACAATTCCTCGCTATCTCCGCAAGACCCCTCGACCTAATCCAGCCCCTAAATCCAGCGCATCTATGCAAATATAATCTTCCTAATCTTAAGAGAACTTTCCGGTCCTAAGCAACTGTCAGTCACAGCTGTGCTGTCTATAGAGACTCTGTTATCTGGACTGTTACCGATACTGCATGTACAGAAAATCTTCAGTAAAGTTCCTGCAAGTTTTAAGTTCAGCACTGCTGTGGACAATCCATTTATTTTACACTCACCTATCGCTCTTGGGAAGGCTGGCGATAGGCCCAGCATCACTCCAGAGTTTTAACCCTCACCCTGGCGTCACGAGTGACAAGGGTTAACAGCGCCCTTTATTATACAGAACCGCAACACCCCTTAAACCCTACAACCCCCACCAGGCTATCACATTTTTAATCTGATAAAAAATGGCCCCTAGGTGTCGCTGTTCTGTTCCCTGCACAAGTCAGACAGTTAGTTTGGTCTCCTCCCGGTCTGGCAGGAGACAAAACTCAGGAAGTGGGTGCAGGGCATGGGGAGGCGCAACTCTCGCAGGCTTCAGTGTTGTCTCGCCTGCTGGGGAACGGCCACTTTCTCCTGCCAGGAGCTCACACAATGTGAGCAAAGGGGAAAGGCGTGATACACAGCTTTTTAAAGCTCGGAGGGGTTTTAGGAGTAGTTAGCGAATATAATCTGAGTTAGTTTAGAAAATATGGTTTGACAGGTACTGGTGAATGCCAGATATCTGCCTGATAGCAGCCAGAACCCACCAGGTATAATAGAGGGTGGGGGTGGGGAAGAGTTAAAGGGGTATTCTGGCTTTACACATCTTATCCTCTATCCAAAGGATAGGGGAAAAGATGTATGATTGCAGGGATCCTGCTGCTGGCGACCCCTGTGATCTCGATGCAGCCCGCGGCATTCTGTGCCGGACACTGCCTCCGAGACGGGGACGTGACGTTACTGCCATGCCTCCGAATGACGTGACGTCGCACCATGCCCCCTCCATTCATGTCTATGGGAGGGTTCGAGATGTGACGGTCATACCCCCTCCCGTAGACATAAATGAAGGTGGCATGGCGCAACGTCATGTCATTAGGAGGCATGGCAGTAACGTCACGTCGCCGTCTCTGAAGCAGCGTCCGGCACAGAATGCCGTGGGCTGCATCGAGATCGCAGGGGTCGCCAGCAGCGGGACCCTGCAATCATACATTTTATCTTTTCCTGCGTCTAAAGCATTTCTAAACCCCCAACATCCCCTGGGAGACATTGGAGCATGCCGGGAATTGTAGTTCCTCAACAGTTGGAAGACTTGCAGGATGCATATCAATAAAGCAGCCAACTTGTTGCATGACGACCCTCAATATTTCATTGTAGCAAAGTTTTACCTTCTTTTCTGCCAGTGGCTTCCTTCCATGCTGTGCTTGAAACTACAATTCCCTGCAGCCCTGTGGAGAAGGATCTCCCTCCCACCCAGCAGTCGCTCCACCCATTGAAGCACTGCCACGCTCACTTTAAACACCTAACTAGTGATGTAATGTCTCGGGCCACATTGCAACGTGGGAAAAGCATGAGACAACGCTCATTTTGTATGCTGCTGAAAATAAACATTGGGGCAGAGATCACGTAAGAATTGTCAGAACACTATCAAACACAGGTACAGACACTATATTATGCACTGCACTAACTTTACAGCCCCTGCCGCCACTATACATTGTCATCCGTAGGAAGCTGCATTTTACTTGTGGCTAGATTTCGTAATTGTGATACATGTCCTGATGGATGATCTGTTTATCCCCCCCCCCCCCCTCCTCCTCCTCCCCTGCCCCCTTCTTCCTCTGTCTTACATTAGTCCTACTTTAGAAGTGAAGAGGTCATTTAGACCCGAGGAAAGTACAAGAAGGGAATAGATGGATTGAAAGAGACTGTGGAGCTGATGGGAGCGCTGTGATCCCGCACAATAGGCGGCCCCATTAATACACGGCTCTCGGGTCCTTACAAGGAGAAGACTAATCATAGGGTCCCAATTAAAGCTGGCGAATGTTGCGGCTGCTGCAGGGACTAGACAATGGCCGGGCCTGGTTCCCACTGAAGCATTTGTGCAGTGTATGAAGGGGCAGGAAGGCAGCTGCGTACTCTTTACGAGGCGCCATAATGATGACTTACAGTAGCAAAGTGCAAATCCTCTTCAGCTGCTCTTTGCAAATTGCAGCTTTGGTGTAAAATGTGAAGTTTAAAGGAGAAAATGCACCAAAAGGTCTTCGCGTCAAGACTTAAAGATAATGTAATTAATGCTCTTTAGCTGCTGATAATCCCCGAGTCATCAAGTTTGGCAAATCTTTAATATACTTTGTATTACAAATGCTTTTTGCCTTTTTAAGATCTCTGCTTGCTCTGAATGAATGGGAATATTGTCTGAGATGCCCCGACACTGATTTGCAATACTTCCGGGATTCCCTACCTACCGGGGGCTTCTGCCTAATAATAGGTGTTCCCTACCACTTATGGGATTCTCCTTTATAGGATCGATTCCCTACCTACTGGGAACTTCTACCCAATAGGGAGGATTCCCTACCTTTTTTGGGGCTTCTACCTAATAGGGGGGATTCCCTACCTTTTTTGGGGCTTCTACCTAATAGGGGGGATTCCCTACCTACCTACTGGGGGCTTCTGTCTAATAGGGGATTCCCTACTTACCTGCCTGGGGCTTCTACCTAATTGGGGGATTCCCTACCTATCTTTTGTGAGCTTCCACCTAATGAGTGCAGGGATCCCTACCTACCTAATAGGGGGGATTCCCTACCTACTGGGGGCTTCAGTCTAATAGGGGATTCCCTACTTACCTGCCTGGGGCTTCTAGCAAATTGGGGGATTCCCTACCTATCTTTTGGGAGCTTCCACCTAATGAGTGCAGGGATCCCTACCTACCTAATTGGGGGGGAGGGGTGGTTACCTACCTACTGGAGGTTTCTACCTAATGGGGGGATTCCCTACCTACCTTCTGGGGCCTTCTACCTTTATAGGGGGAATTCCCTACCACTTGGGGGGCTTCTACCTAATAGGGGGGATTCCCTACCTACTGAGGGCTTCTGCCTAATAATGGGCATTCCCTACCACTTATGGGATTTTCCTTTTTTTTATAGGGTGGATTCCCTACCTACTGGGAGCTTCTACCTAAGGATTCCTTACCTTTTGGGGGCTTCTACCGAATAGAGGGATTCCCTACCCACCTACTGAGGGCTTCTACTTAATTGGGGGGAATTCACTACCACTTGGGTGCTTCTTCCTAATTGAAGGGGGTGGGGGAATTACCTACCTACTAGGAGCTTTAAACTAATAGTGGAATTTCCAACCTATCTTCTGTTATCTTCTACATATTATGGGGGGATCCCCTACCTTCCTACTGGGGGCTTCTACCTAATAGGGGGGATTTCCTACCTACTCGGGGCTTCTACTTAATAGGGGGAATTGCAAGAAATGTTGTTTTTATATATTGTTGTAGTTTTATACTAAAAATATACTGATCGTCCCTCCATCCTATTTTGGTACAATGTATCAGTTAAAATGAGAATCCTGATTTCTTGCTCGGAGAGGATTATCTAGGCTGGATACAACTGTAACAAATCCTCAGCTCTGGAGGGTTTCAGCCTTGGGATACAGAGATCCTGAAACACAATGAATATTAGAAAATTGCAGTGATCTTCACACTGTGTGCCTCCAGATATTGCGAAACCACAACTCCCAGCATGCCCGGACAGCCAACGGCTGTCCGGGCATGCTGGGAGTTGTGGTTTTGCTAAAACCCGGAGGCAACTGCTTTACAGTACAGGAGTAATGCTGCTCCATTCACGGTCTATAGGACTGATGAAGATAGCCCCATAGAGAATGGACAAAGCTCTGGCTGCGCATGCGCGTAGAGCTTAGTTCGTTAATTCCGGGGCTTTTTTTCGGTATTCCAGCATTCGGATCCCCACGACCAACTTGATATGCGGGATGTCCTTTTTAACCCTTTAATACATGGCTAAAATTCCTCCCTCTAGACCCCTCGTCTTGAGATTTAGGACCATGAAGCTTCTGTAGAAGACGTAAATGTTTTCATCTCCTCCGCCCCCACAACTGGATCTCCATTCCCCGGACAGCTGTATGTAGGATAATATCTCATTTTTTACAATTAGTCTTATGAGGCCGCGGTTGCGCCGGTAGTGACAGAATTCTTAAAATCCCGGGTGACCGATTCGTCTTTCATCTTTTCCCGCTTGTTCTAAATGTTTAAGACCTAACGTCGCTAAATTAGCTGCTTGGAATATCCAAGCTGGAAAATGTAATTTAATATATTTTTTACATTTTACTTTTTTTTTAATTTTTATTATCAGTAATTTTAATTTAATTTTTTTTAATTTTTTATCTCCATCGTGAACGTATGCCGTAAAGTCGCTGCTGTCTGTGTGCGCTGAGATAGGTGGCCCTGATTAAATTTGTCCCTCACTAATAAATGAAAGAGATTAATTTTAAGACCAAGGCCGGAGGTTGCAGCGTCCGACCCTGTCGTAGCGGCGCAGAATGAGCGATTGAAGTGGTAGACTGGGGAGGGGGGGTTAGATAATGGGGGGGAAGATTTAATTTTGTGTCCTATAATTACACATTAGGTTTTTTTGGCGCAGCTGTAACCCAGGATTGTTTGTCGCAGGCGAGCGTGACCTTTTACGGAGTCTGGGTATCTAAATTGGTGTCACCGTGTTACAGAATGTTAATGCTTTGAAGAATATTTGCATAGTTGTATGTAATACATAGATAATAGGTGTTTAAGCGAAGGGCGCGGGTAGGTGAATGACCCCCAGAGATGGAACCTGTATAATTTTTATTTTTTTATTGAAATGTTATTACACTTTTAGTTTTTATTTTATTTAAAGAGGTACTCCGGTGGATAAAAATGTTTTGAAATAAAAATCTTAACCCTTCCAGTACTTATCAGCTGCTGTATGCTCCACAGAAAGTTGTGTAGATCTTTTCCAGTCTGACCACAATGCTCTCTGCTGACACCTCTGTCCATGTCAGGAACTGTCCAGAGCAGGAACAAATCCCCATAGCAAACCTCTCTTGCTCTGGACAGTTCCTGACATGGACTGAGGTGTCGGCAGAGAGCACTGTGGTCCTACCGGAAAGAACTTCACAACTTCCTATGGAGCATACAACAGCTAATAAGTACTGGAAGGATTAAGATATTATTATTTTTTTGTATAGAAGTAATTTACAGATCTTTATCTGTAAAAATAAATAAATAAATTTTAAATACGGTAAATAAATACATTTGAAAGAAAAAAAAAATTCTTCAGATTGACCGATCACACAGATCTTTTCTACCCTTTTCTGTAAAAACGAAAGTACGGCTCCACTGTCAATTTAAATTTGCATAGAGCAATACTAATGTTTGCGAAAATGTAACAAATTCTATTTATTTTACTTATTTTTTTACAATTTTTGTTGTGATTTGTGAGTTGCTGGGAAACATGGAGATCACACGGTAATTCTGATGTAACTAGAAGATGCCGTAAAGCCGCATACCAGTATTTCCCAACCAGTGTGCCTCCAGCTGTTGCAGAACTACCACTCCCAGCATACCCGGTTGTGGCAGTTTTGCAACAGCTGGAGGCACACTGGTTTGGGAAATGCTGCCCAAGACTAAAACTATATATATTTACAGTTCCTGCTCCGGTTCTTTTTATCGTATTTCAGTGATATTATTTAATGTAGTAATTTATTTATATAGTAATTAGTTACGTTTTTATTTAGTTTTTTAATACATTTTTTTTAATCTGTCTTTGGCTTTTATACAGTTCACACAAGTAAATGCAGGTAATAAGAATTTTACAGTTTTGCGGTTTAGCAGCGGAGGCTTTGTTTTGGTGTGAGGTAAAATAGCGGCCTCTCACGCAGAGATCAGGCGCAATCCCCGCTGCTGCTACCGACCATATGGGGGCGATGTATTATTACAACCAAATAAAATAGATCTCAGGGTTAGATATTAAATAATGTATCTGGAGAGTCCCCAGATAATACACTTCAAGCTCCTCCGCTCCTTATTAAAGGAATACATCTGCGGGAGGCTATTTCATGAGGTGTTTTGAAGTGTTCGACTCCCCATCCCACAACTTCCCATTGATGTCATGGCTGAGGATGTTTTTTGTAAAAAAAAATAAAAAATAAAAAAAAAATTGTGATCACAATCAACACCTTTTTTTTTTTTTTTCCGTTCCTACCCCCGCGTTCACTCTTTTCATCCCGAATCTTATTAATTTCATGTCGTCCAGACATTTCCTTTTGTCCTTGAACCACATGATGGAATATAAATGAATGGGACCAAATCCGATGACTTAATATAAAAAAACCACTGAGGAACACGAGGAGGGACCCCGACCACCCAGGTTTATATTGTGCCGCTTGTAAGATTCCTATATATAATAAACCCCCCATGTGCAAATAATGGGGGGAATGCACAATGTGTAAAACGGAGAAATCGCAGAGCAAGGACTTTTTGGGGGTGGGGAGGATGAGAAAGCGTTTTCCTAAGAACGATTGTCATACGACCATACACTTCTGTTATACAGTGACATTCTCTGGGTTAGGTAGGTTTAGGAAAGGGCTACATAGCGGTTTTGGCCATGACACCAGAAATTGTCATGTAATACTGAAGGGATTGGGCTCCACTTCAGCTTTGCTACGTCAATGGGTTCTTATTGCGTCCCAGAATAGGCCAAACCCGGACAGTATCGCAAAATCCAAGTTGTTTCTTATGAGGCAACCCAGTCTACTTACGTTAGCTTTCATGCATCACAGTCTCTTCAGAGCAACAAGACAGTCTTTGACCATGTGACCTGTTTCACGCCCTAGCTGTATTCCATGTGTAAATCCAGAACTTTTGTCTTAATTGGGAGTTGTTTGCAACTGGGAAACATCGAAATCACTCAATCATTTTGCTGTAACTAGAAGTTGCCGTGAAAACCAAAGACCAGTGTTTCCCAACCAGTGTGCCTTCAGCTGTTGCAAAACAACTACTCCCAGCATGCCCGGAGGACATATTTCTGTCTGACCACAGTGCTCTCTGCTGACACCACTGTCCGTGTCAGGAACTGTCCAGAGCAGGAGAGGTTTGCTATGGGGATTTGTTTCTGCTCTGGACAGAGCACTGTGATCAGAATGGAAAGAACTACACAACCTCCTCTGGAGCATATAGCAGCTAAGTACTTGAAGGATTAAGATTTTTAAATAGAAGTAATTTACAAATCTGTTTAACTTTCTGGCAACAGTTGATTTAAAAAGAAAAATAATAATGTCTTCCACTGGAGTACCCCTTTAATAATGGGCAGAAAGCTGCTGCCAGACTCCTGGAACAGCTGGAACGAAAGGATTGGGCAGTTGTTATCCAATAGGCCTGATCCTTCTCCTTCCTGACATCTTCCATTGATGGATAGTTTGGGGGCCATGTTAGAAGGATGGCCAGTCCTATTGGTGTGTTTGATCAGCGTTTGGCACAAACTGTTCCTAACGCTGGAGCGAACGCCGGGAACTTGTGATAGCATAGCCCCGCTCCCTCAATGCAAGTCTATGGGAGGGGGCGTGACAGATGTCACGCCCCCTCCCATAGACTTGCATTGAGGGGGCAGGGCGTGACATCATGAGGGGGCAGGGCTATGATGTCAAGCGCTCCTTGCTCCAGCGTTCAGAAGAGTTGGTTCCAAACACTGAGCAGCGGAGTACCCTTTTAAGAGTTGGTAAAAGTCCTTGAGATTAAAATATCCAGTCCTTGACCCTTTTACCTGTTCGGGGAGCAGGAACATTTTTGTAGAATGTTTTTATAGTAGGACTATGGATCGATGCCCCTCAGATATAAAAGCCCATTTACTGTTAGAAGGTTGATGGCTCGGGCATCTTCTGAAAGTTACATTTTGTATTTCTGCTTTAATTAAACTTCGTTCTTTGAAGGGATTTTGCTTCGTTATCTGACGTTTCCCCTTCTGTAAACCCTGTTATCGCTGGAGGCGCTTCTATCGATCTCCGAACCCAGGACTAAACCACTTTATTTTCATTTTTGACACCAGATTGCTCCCCCGAAGCCCAGCCTAAATACATCAAAGATGGCAAACGGTACGGGCGCCGCTCCGTGCCGGAGCTTCAAGACTCGCTGGAAGAGTTTGATGAAGAGACCGTAATTGAACCTGAAGATGAAGGGACGAGGTCCTCACAGGTCAGCTCCAGAAACTGTGAAGAGGTAAGGAGATAAATTAAACTTACGGCTGTATGGGGGGGGGGACACATTATTTGGCATTGCCCCCTGGTGAGTGCTTGAGATGGTCTTCAGCTGCTCCTTGTTGTCTTTGTTCAATCATTTACAATCCGTGGGGTTAGGAACCGAATTGATTCCCTCTTGGATACCTCAACAGGCACATCTATGGGATCAGGATAGAAGGGCTATAGAACACTCGTTTCTACATCTTGCTGTACAATACAGTGCTTAGTTATATCCATATTGGGCATGATGGTGGCTTGGTGATCACTTCCAGGGTCATAGCCAGATTTTCACTCTCACAAGGACCTCCAAGGAAACCACAGGATCAAGCAAGGCGCATGGATCTCGTGTAGAGTAAAATGGTTTATTACCCACAATGCAACGCGTTTCGCGGAAAACCGCTTCATCAGGCATCAATGCCTGATGAAGCGGTTTTCCGCGAAACCCGTTGCATTGTGGGTAATGAACCATTTTACTCTACACGAGATCCATGCGCCTTGCTTGATCCTGTAGTTTCCTTGTAGGTCCTTGTGTGTTTGCTGTATTAACCCAGGAGTGGCTGCCGGATCAGGAATTCATTTATCTCTACTACGCTCTACCCTCATATAAATGTAATTCTGTTTAGTGTACAAATGTATAGGACCTACCTAGGTCACGTGATGTATTATAATGGTTGTATAGATATTTAGGACCTTCCAGGGTCATGTAATGTCATGTGATGTACCCAGAGTTCTCTGGGTTCAGGACTTGCAGGCTTTGCAACCAATGGGATTAGTCCAGCCCCCCTAGTATATAAGGGGCTGTAGTCTGTAAATTTGCTCTCTTGTTCCTGCTCTTAGTTCCGGACTATCAAGCAATCACAATTAGCATATCTTCATTCATCTCAACTGGGCCAAAGCCTAAAGAACCAGCAGCCACTAAAACCATGAGTTATAAATCTCTGTTTTCTAAATCCTTGTGACTATACAACTCAACTCATACAATTAGTAGCACAGTGGCCTGCTTAAAGCTAAAGACTATAAGTCCCAGCAAAGCCTGTGAGGAACCTGCATCCCGGTTACCTCAGGAGAGACTGTATGTTTGCAAAGACTGTTTGCAGAAGAAGTTCAGTAAAAGTTCCAGTTATCTCATAAATTCTGCTGTGGACATTCCGTTTATTCCCTTATTCCCTGACTTTTTTGGGACGGTTGGCGGCAGGGCCTTCTATACTAAGTAAACCACCCCCTGGCGTCACAACAAACCAAGGGTTAATACCACCAGACCCTACAACACCATTGCCTAACCCAGCTCACCCCAATGCAAACCCAGCTTTCTGACACTGGGCTGTACAGTGCGACCCAAAATCCGTTGGTAATCCTCAGATTTCATGATGTCTTGTACACATTCAAGGCCCCCAGTGCCAGAGGCAGCAAAACAACCCAAAACATCACTGACCTCCATTTTATGTCACTGTAGGTTCTGTGCTTTTTTCTTTGTAGGCCTCATTCCGTTTTCGGTAAACAGTAGAATGATGCACTTTACCAAAAAGCTCTATCTTGGTCTCATCTGTCCACAAGACTTTTTCCCTGAAGGATTTTGGTTACTCAAGTTCATTTTGGCAAAAATGTAGTCTTGCCTTTTTGTGTGTCTGTGTCAGCAGTGGGGTCCTCCTGGGTCTCCTCCATAGTGGGGTCCTCCTGGGTCTCCTCCATAGCGTTTCATTTAATTTAAATGTTGATGGATAGTTTGCGATGACACTGATGCTCCCTGAGCCTGCAGGACAGCTTGAATATCTTTGGAACTTGTTTGGGGCTGCTTATCCACCATCCGGACTATCCTGCGTCGACGCCTTTCATCAGTTTTTCTCTTCCATCCACACCCAGGGAGATTATCTACAGGGCCATGGGGTTGTAAACTTCTTGATAATGTTGCGCACTGTGGACAAAGACAAATCTAGATCTCTGGAGATGGACTTGTAACATTAAGATTGTTGATATTTTTCCACAATTTTGGTTCTCAAGTCCTCAGACAGTTCTCTTCTCCTCTTTTTGTTGTCCATGCTTAGTGTGACACACACAGACACACAATGTAAAGACTAAGTGAACTTCTCTCCTTTTTATCTGCTTTCAGGTGTGATTTTTATATTGCCCCCACCTGTTACTTGCCCCGGGTGAGTTTAAAGGAGCATCACATGCTTGGAACAATCTTATTTTTTCACAATTTTGAAAGGGGCCAATAATTTTGTCCAGCCCATTTTTGGAGTTTGGTGACATTATGTCCAATTTGTTTGTTTTTTTTTCTCCCTTTTTTTGGTTTAGTTGCAATATACATACAGGGAATAAACATGTGTATAGCGCTAAATTTACGGCCATGTCTGTGTGTGTGTGTGTGTGTGTGTATATGTGTATGTATATATGTATATGTATATGTATATGTATATATATATATATATATATATGTATATGTGTGTATATATATATATATATATATATATATATATATATATATATATATATATATATATATATATTAATTAATATAATATAATTATTTTTTTTTCCACTTCTGGTCCCATTATATATATAGATACGCTTTTAACGTCCCTGCTAATTCTCTGAAATTGTCCCTAGCGTGGGAAATTAGGTTGCGAGCCCCACCGGTTGCAGGGACAGAGATGAATGTGTCCCCAGTGCGAATGAATAATTTCAGCGCTGTTTAAACAGAATATAATAAATTGCGCATGAAATGTAGCAAGGGTAAGTGGAAGTCTGTAGAGGCGAAGCAGATGTGGTGTCCTCCGCAGATCAGGTGAACATGAACCCCCCCCCTCCCCAAAGGAGCTGAGATTTTTTTAACAATGTACAATGAGCAGCAAATACACAGGTGGCGCCAGGATGCGAATACTGTTGGCGTCTTCTCCCGGCGTGACACGCTCGATTTGACTTCCAGGGGTCTTTTTTTATTTTTTTTATTTTTCAGGGATGCGCTCCGCGCCGGCTACAGCTGCTCCTCACAATATGGTTAATTATGTTTTCTCTCCCTGTCCGCCGATTGTAGATCACGCCATCACCAGAAGGCTCGTACCGTGCCGCCGATACCTCCAACTATGTGCGCGGCTTTTAATCACCTTAATACTCCTGAACTAAATTACATTTTGACACGTGTTATGGAGTGTTGTTCGTTGAGGTTATGCTGCGCGGGGCTCTCCCCCCGGTGATGAATAACGCCTTTGTCTACGTTCTCGCTCTTTAATATTTTAGGTTCCAGGAGACGGTGACATAAAGTAAATGTTCCAATAATGGGAAATCTATGGGGCTGCCGGGCGTGGATGCAGAATTAGGCGCTGTGCACGCTCATTGGTGTGTACGATCATGGGGTGTGGCAGGAGATACATAGCCTGCTGTTGTTTCCTATATAGCGGCCACTGCGTGAAAATACTGCGCAGCGTGGTTTATTAACATTTTGGGCTTTTTTAAATTTGACGAATATATATTGGGGAAATATCCCCAGCGTATAAGATAAATATTAAGGGAGTCCGTTACAAATGAGAGTATTTAGCGTCCGTATTACTACCAATGTCCTGGCCCAGTTTAAAGCAGTGATTGCCAACCAGGGTGCCTCCAGGTGTTGCAAAACTACAACTCCCAGCATGCCTGGACAGCCAAAGGCTGTCCAGGCATGCTGGGAGTTGTAGGTTTGCAACATCTGGAGGCACCCTGGTTGGGAAACACTGTTTTAAAGGGTATTCCTCCCTTAGACATCTTATGCTCTATCCAAAGAATAGGAGATAAAATGTCTCATCACGGAGGTCCTGCCGCTTTGAACCCCATGATCTCTATGCAGCACCCCGCATTCCGCTACAGTCTCGGAAAAGCTGGGTTTTTGAGACTGAGATTTGACGTCTCGCCACGCCCCCTCCATTCATGTCTATGGGAAGGGGCGTTACTGTTGTCATGCACCCTCCTATAGACATGAATGGAGGGTTGTCGCATGACATATGATGTCTAAGGGCAGAATACCCCTTAAGCCTAGGATTTTCGGCTGCAGATTTGCCGCGCAGGATTTTCGGCTGCAGATTTGCCGCGCAGGATTTTCGGCTGCAGATTTGCCGCGCAGAATTTTCGGCTGCAGGTTTGCCGCACAGGATTTTTGGCTGCAGGTTTGCCGCGCAGGATTTTCGGCTGCAGGTTTGCCGTGCAGGATTTTCGGCTGCAGATTTGCCGCGCAGGATTTTCGGCTGCAGATTTGAATGTAAACTGCTTGAAATTCTGTGCATCAAATCTGCGCAGAATACTGTACATGTAAATAGACCCTTAATAACCTAAAAAAAATTTTTTTTGACTGTGCCCATTTAAAGGGGTATTCCAGGTCCAGTTTTAATACTGTGTCATTTGTTTCTATAATCTTCCATCATCAGCTTTGTCCCGTTTCCATGCCCAGGGCCCACACCCGGAAGTTCTATAGTGAAAGTCTTTTTTTATTTTACTGTTGTCTCTGACCTTTCCCAGCATTCCATGCAGGCAGAGACAATGTCATGGTCACATGGTCTTCAGGGGGCGTGGCTGTGCTACAGGGAGGAAGGATTTACTGATGTAATGCTAACCACACGCCATGGAGACCATGTGCCATAATAGCTGGAGATGCAAACACAAGGCACTCTACCTATTGGATGACAGAGGCCACAAAGTTGAGGGGGTGCTGTTTATTTTTGACATCCTTGGGGGTCCTCTGTTGGATCCCACCAAAGATAACCTATGACCAATCCCATTGGCACTCTGGGGGAGAGTTATCCAAAAGCAAAATGCTACGTTGCCCATAGCAACAAATCTCTGCGCCTTTTTACAGAATGATAGAAAAATGAACGCTGCCCTGTGTTTGATTGCTAAGGACGACAATTTTTTATTTTTTAGACCGTTCCTAAGGGTATGTTCACACTGAGGAACTTACTCATTAAATTTCCTCAGTGGATCAGCCCCCACCCGGAATCGAAGCTTAATTCACATGGAATCTGCAGCAAAAATAAGTTCCCTTAGTTCATAATTTTTTTTCCCCCCCATAATTAGTCAGATTCTCGACTAACGACTATGTTCAGTCTCATGCCGGAATCCAATTCCACGACATCCGACCATAGCAGCGGAATCCTATTGAAATTGTGGTGTCCCGGCAGCACCGTATTTACTGTGCCTTAGTTATTAGTCCCCAAAGTTAGAGTCCCTAGGACTGTCGGGGTTCGCTTCCCTAATTAACCCCTAGTCACCCCTTAGTAACTTAATATTTATAAATATTATCTATATAAATATATGTATATGGTGTTACTCACTTGTTTTAGCGTCGCAGGACCTGCGGGTCATGTGACCTGGTTCACAGAACTCTATGGTTTTTGCTAAAGGTCCTTTGGTGGTTCTAGTCAGGTGATCACCCACAATCCATTGTAACGGTGAGTCACAGCTGATGTGGACCAATCCAAAACGGCCAGCCCCTGCCAATATAAGGGAGCTGCGCCATTTTATCTCTCTCTTGGGTTGCTGACTCTGGACGAGGTAGGACCTCCGCAGCTTTCAAGACAATCTCTAGGCCAAAGCCTTGCGGTCTAGGCCTGCGCTAGAGACGGATAGTACTGCATGTACAGAAAATCTTCAGTAAAGATTCCTGCACGTTTTCAGTTCAGCACTGCTGTGGACAATCCATTTATTTTACACTCGCCTCTCGCTCTTGGGAAGGGTGGCGATAGGCCCAGCATCACTCCATAGTTTTAACCCTCACCCTGGCGTCACGAGTGACATGGGTCGAGTTAACCCCTCATATACTACAGCAACACCCCAACTACCCTACACCCCCACCAGGCTACCACAAAATCAATGGGAGGCCATTTGTGTTCTGTGTAAAAATTCCGACCGGAATCTCTGTAGGGCGAAAGGGACCTAAATCTTGGTCTCTCATCCGTAACAGTGAATGCAGATTATGCAGACATTATCCAGGGAGTGTTGCCCATAGCAACCAAAACATTATGAAACTTAATTAGTTGCTATGAGAAACACGGTCATTAGGATATGCTAATAATGAAGCACTAGAGCAGTGTTTCCCATCCAGGGTGCCCCCAGCTGTTGCAAAACTGCAACTCCCAGCATGACCGGACAGCCATTGGCTGGGTCTCATACCTGAAAATTAGTGTTGACTGTAACCAGGAAGTGTTGTCCATAGCAACCAAATGTGGAGAAACCTTATTGGTTGCTAAGGGAAACGGTGCCATTAGGATACGCTAAATGTGATGCCCTAGAGTAGTTTTTTCCAACTAGGGGGCCTCCAGCTGTTGCAAAACTACAACTCTCAGCATGCCCGGACAGCCAACGGCATGCTGGGAGTTGTAGTTTTGCAACAGCTGGAGGCACCCTGGTTGGAAAACACTGCTGTAGAGGCTCAATCGGTAGTTTTGTCAGATCTGACAGGAAGAAAGGAGTAGCGTTCAGTATTATTCCTCCCATCAACGCGAAGGATGCCCCCACATAACCTGACCGACCCCATTATAAGACAGTGGGGGCCCGATGTTTGGCGCTGTAGTCATGGTTTCTGTTTTGAGGGAAACCATGAAGCAGTTTAGTCTCTTTATTGGCACTTCTGTCAGATTTGACCGGAAGACTAGTGCGCAATTCCTACTGTCAAAAGCGACAGGCCCTGAGGGGGGTGGGGGGGCATTTATAAGTCATCGGGGTCCATCAGGTTGGTTTTTGACAGGTCCCCTTGGCTTGATGCCACGACCTGTGCCTTGGTTGACTAGCTCATCTCTGCTACATCTGCATTTAATATTACATCCGCCCCTACATAACCTGCACGTTTGTGTTTTGCGCCGCGGGAAATCAGTCGTTTTAAGGAGAAGCAATAAACGACATTTAAGTAAAACGACTCGAAAAGCTTTTTTTTTTTTCGTTTTAATGCCGAAAGCTGGCGCACACCGAACCGCACTTCAAACAATGTTGGCCCCGCTCCAGAATGTCTCCTGCTCGCCATCATTAATGTTTCAGGAGCGAGCGGGTTCTGTGCTCATTAAGGTGCAGGCTCAGCCCCCCCCCCCCGATCGCAACAGAGCCGGTTATTGTGGAATAGACGCAGGGATGGAAGCCAGGTCTCTACACCTCCAGCCAAGCGCATCCGAGAATCTTCCTTTACAATGGGGCCCGTAACACGCGAGCGAGCTCTCCCAGGGCCCGTCACCGCAAATGATCATCTCCTAATTATATTATTCATCAAAAAATGCATTTTAAGTAATTCTTTGCATTTGGAGAAAATTATGTTTTTACGTAATTTATTTTTTTCATTGGTTGGTGGTGAGTACCATATATAAATATATAAATATATATATTATATATATATATATATAATATAATATAAAATAAATACACACACAATATATATAAAAAAATTTTTTTTATATATATATATATAGATTTTTTTTATATATATTGTGTGTGTATTTATTTTATATTATATATATATATATATATATATATATATATATATATATATATATATATATATATATATATATAATATATAATGTGTGTGTGTGTGTTGTATATATTAGAATATATAAAAATAAATATCATCACCTTGACGGGTTATCCAGGGATATAAAAACGAAGGCCCTCATTTACTAAGAGTGTTGTGTTGGTTTCTTTGTGGGTTTTAATTCTCTACAATTTTTTTGCCACAATATTTCCCTACATTTTTTGAAATTTATTTTTTTTTTGTTTTTTTTATACCTGTTCTGATCTATCGGGTTTTCCTCAGCTAAAATCCTCTACATTTTCTGTGGAAACCTTAGTAAATATGGTGTTTTTTTGTGAAAATGTCGGAGACTCGACCCCTTTTCGGTGACGACTCCCGCTTTCCCAGCGGCCACACCCCTTTTTCGGGTTTTCTCAGTAAAATGGAGAGTTGTTTTTTTTTTTTTTTTTTTAAATTCTGGCACAGACAGAATTTCTGCTGCAATGCGCCAGAATCTGGCGAACAACCCGACAAAATGTCGGGTTTACAATAGTAAATCAGTGCCAATGAGCAAATTCCTTCCAAAAAACAGCACCACCCCTGTCCTCAGGTTGTGTGTGGTATTACAACTTGGCTCCATTCACCCTAATGGAACCGAGGTGGTGCTGTCTTTAAGAGAAATTAGTGCTGCAGTTTTATCTCTCCCGGGATATCCTTTTTAATTCCACTATGGAACTGTTTACCGTATATACTAGAGTATAAGCCAACCCGAGGCCCCTAATTTCACCCCAAAAACCCAGGAAAAGTTATTGACTCGACTATAAGCCTAGGGTGGGAAATACACCATCCCCCCCCCCCCATTTCATCATCCAGACCCCCATCATCATCCCCCCCCCCTCATCATCACCGCCTGTCAATCCCTTCATCAGTGGTCTTCAACCTGCGGACCTCCAGATGTTGCAAAACTACAACTCCCTGCATGCCCGGACAGCCATCAGCTGTCCGGGCATGCTGGGAGTTGTAGTTTTGAAACCTCTGGAGGTCCGCAGGTTGAAGACCACTGCGGCCTTCGTCATCATCGTTCATGCGCGTCCCTGTGCGTCGTCTTCAAGACAACGTCACTAGCCCGGGACAGGCCCGGTGAAAATGGACAGCCCGGAACGACTAACCCTCCCCACCGGACGGTCCCTGCAGCATAGATGGCTCGGACCAGCTCACCCTTCCTTCCCACCGAGGGGAGGTGAGTAGAAAACTAAATGGGGGGGGTGGGGGGGGGGGGGGGTCTGGATGATGACGAAGGCCGCAGTGGTCTTCAACCTGCGGACCTCCAGAGGTTTCAAAACTACAACTCCCAGCATGCCCGGACAGCCGATGGCTGTCGGGGCATGCTGGGAGTTGTAGTTTTGAAACCTCTGGAGGTCCGCAGGTTGAAGACCACTGAGAAGGGATTGACAGGCTGAGAGTTCACTCGAGTATAAGCCGAGGGGGGCGTTTTCAGCACGAAGAATCGTGCTGAAAAACTCTGCTTATACTCGAGTATATACGGTAGATACTAAGCCAGTGGTCTCCAAGCTGTGAACCTCCAGCTGCTGCAAAACCACTACTTCCGGCATGCTGAGAGTTGTAGTTCTGCAGCACCTGGAGGTTCATATTTTATAGACCACTGTACTTATACTGTACTATTTTAGCTCGCCAAACATTGCCTAAATGAGATGCTGTTGTAGCAAAACACATCAACATGGGCGTCATGACAAAACAATTTATGCTTTAAAAAAAAAAGAAAAAAAAAAATATATATATATATATATATATATATATATATATATATATATATATGTTCTATTTCGGCTGCCCAGGTGATTCTTGCCGCCCCCCCCCCCCCCCCCCCCCCCCAGTGGTCAGGTGATCACTTTGATTCTTTCTCCGTGAAAACAATCCTGTGACCTGCACTACAGATCCCATCATGTGCCGGACGCTCACTAATCCTATTTTTGCTGCCTCTGTGACTTTTTATGTTACAAATTTAAAATCTTATTTATTTTCTTCAAGAAAAAAAAATTCCTCCCCGCAGCCATGCTGCTCCGCCGGTAACTTTGAACA
Source organism: Hyla sarda (assembly GCF_029499605.1). NCBI lineage: Eukaryota > Metazoa > Chordata > Amphibia > Anura > Hylidae > Hyla > Hyla sarda. Next base: position 9,483,692 of record NC_079199.1, read on the forward strand.
CTGAATTTAGGCGCAGCTCGCCAGTGAAGGCAGCGATAGGCCAAGCACAAGAATGTGATTCATGAGTGAATAGTTTATCCAGTTCCCCGCAGGGCATCTAGTCGCTGACTACATAATGAATGTGGTGGCGACCCGCTGTTTAATATTAATAGTTCGCCCCAACCTTATTTAATCAGCCAGACCCGGCGCGTGTTCGTTATGGAGCCGCTCCGAATCTCTGCGCCCACGGGGGAAAGACACTAAGTAATAACCGGCTGAGCTCGGAGACGCGTGTTCCGGCCTTTAGTGCACCGTAATTGCTTTGCATTTTTATTTAAGGAATTTCTTATTTCTGGGGAGGAAGATTGATGGGGTACAGGTGATAAGTGAGGCCCAAAAGGAACATGGCTGCCAGAGGAACCCTCCCTTATGTGCCTGCATCTGTGCATCTGAATCTGTGAAGATCTGTCCCTAGGGCAGATAACTTTACGTTAAAGGGGACGTCCAATTTGGTCAATTGATTTCTCGATTGAAGGACCCTTGGGACAACAGGGACAGCCTTGGGATGAATGTTGTTGGTCGCTCTTGCTTATTAATCTAGACAACCAGGAACAAACCTACGAACTCCTCGTTGGCCAGGTTGACGCGTATGCTCACTACATCACTCCTTTTTTAGATGGATGGCCATGGTGAGACTTATGCTCACTAAGGCGCTCTATCAGACTGCTAGGGTGAGGTGTATGCTCACTAACTTGCTCCTCTGGACGGCCAGAGTTAGGCAGATGCTTTTTGCCTCGCTCCTCCAGACAGCCAGGGCAAGGCGTATGCTCAGTACATATCTGCTCCAGACTGTTTGTTGTGGTGAGGCGTATACTCACTACCTCATTCTTTCAGTCTGAAGGAACGACGTAGAGGACGTATCCCTCACCACAACAGTCTGAAGGAACGAGGTAGTGAGCATACACATCACCCAAACAGTGAAAGGTAGTGAGCATATGTGTGACCCTGACATCTGGGACAACGAGGTAGTGAGCATACGCCTTACCCAGACTACCTTTCTGCTTCAGACTATTGGGGGTTATGCGTATGCTTACTATCTTGTTCCTTCAGATTGCCAAGGTTAGGCATATGCTCACCCACCACCTTGTTCCTTTAGTCTGTTGGGGTGAGGCGTATGCTCACTACCTTGCTCCTTCATTTTGCTGGAGTTAGGCGTATGCTCACTACCTTGCTTCTTTAGACTGCTGGGGTGATGTGTATGCTCACTAACTTGTTTATTCAGACTGCCTGGGATAGGTGTATGCTCACTTCCTTGCTCCTTCAGTCTGTTGGGATGAGGCGTATGCTCACTTCCTTGCTCCTTCAGTCTGGGGTGAGGCGTATGCTCACTTCCTTGCTCCTTCAGTCTGTTGGGGTGAGGTGTATGCTCACTTCCTTGCTCCTTCAGTCTGTTGGGATGAGGCGTATGCTCACTTCCTTGCTCCTTCAGTCTGTTGGGATAAGGCGTATGCTCACTTCCTTGCTCCTTCAGTCTGTTGGGATGAGGCGTATGCTCACTTCCTTGCTCCTTCAGTCTGTTGGGGTGAGGCGTATGCTCCTTCAGTCTGTTGGGGTGAGGCGTATCGTATGCTCACTTCCTTGCTCCTTCAGTCTGTTGGGGTGAGGCGTATGCTCACTTCCTTGCTCCTTCAGTCTGTTGGGGTGAGGCGTATGCTCACTTCCTTGCTCCTTCAGTCTGTTGGGGTGAGGCGTATGCTCACTTCCTTGCTCCTTCAGTCTGTTGGGGTGAGGCGTATGCTCCTTCAGTCTGTTGGGGTGAGGCGTATCGTATGCTCACTTCCTTGCTCCTTCAGTCTGTTGGGGTGAGGCGTATGCTCACTTCCTTGCTCCTTCAGTCTGTTGGGGTGAGGCGTATGCTCACTTCCTTGCTCCTTCAGTCTGTTGGGGTGAGGCGTATGCTCACTTCCTTGCTCCTTCAGTCTGTTGGGGTGAGGCGTATGCTCACTTCCTTGCTCCTTCAGTCTGTTGGGGTGAGGCGTATGCTCCTTCAGTCTGTTGGGGTGAGGCGTATCGTATGCTCACTTCCTTGCTCCTTCAGTCTGTTGGGGTGAGGCGTATGCTCACTTCCTTGCTCCTTCAGTCTGTTGGGGTGAGGCGTATGCTCACTTCCTTGCTCCTTCAGTCTGTTGGGGTGAGGCGTATGCTCACTTCCTTGCTCCTTCAGTCTGTTGGGGTGAGGCGTATGCTCCTTCAGTCTGTTGGGGTGAGGCGTATCGTATGCTCACTTCCTTGCTCCTTCAGTCTGTTGGGGTGAGGCGTATGCTTACTACCTGGTTCCTTCAGACTGCCAGGGTTAGGTGAATGCTCGCTCCTCCGTACAACCAGGGTGAGAGGTTAGCCTGCTAAGATGCTCTTCCAGATGGCTAGGCTGAGGCGTATGCTTACCACTTTGCTTCTCCAGACAGCCAGGATGAGATGCATGCTCGCTGCCTCGTTCCTCCAGATGGCCACGGTCAGGCCTACGGTGACTAGTTCAATCAGACAGCCAGGACAAGTTTGGTGTGAGTTAAACATCCACCCATGTGCCAGGTCATGGACCTCCAGCTGTTGCAAAACTACAACTCCCAGCATGCCGGGACAGCCAACGGCTGTCCGGGCATGCTGGGAGTTGTAGTTTTGCAACAGCTGGAGGTCTACAGTTTGGGGAACATTGCTGTAGTTGGAGACAGATATGGGAAGCCTAGATCTGGTGGGATGGCAGAACCCACAGGAGATGGGCCCCCTGATCAGCCCTGGCCTGTCCTTCTCTGGGCCCTAGAAGTTTGTAGTGTAGACCTCGGGCCGCCCCACACATCCGGCTTTGTCTCCAGGAGTCCATGTACTTGAGAAGAACAAAAGTCCGTTCCTTGAAGCAGATGGTGGAGCGCAGTAAAATTGCGGGTTTATTAGACGACATGAGTTACAGATGCTCCTGAGGTGCAAGGAGTAGCCCCCCGGACCATCTGCTGATAAGCCCTCCGTGAATAGAGGCAGCAAGCTTTCTCTTTCGGACCATTGCATGTTAATAGGGGGTGACCCTCCCAGCCCACCGTCCAGCTGCTGCACAATACAAGATCTATATGACAAAAGCTCAGCGAGACCCCCGACCTCCCCCTTGGCTTTTATACTCTCGGAAACCATTTTTTTTTTTTTCTGCATAGCTTTGACCTATGGTAAAGTCAAGGCAGCTCTATGGGAGGGATGGGGGCTTCTGCATTACGAAATGTGAAGTTTAAGTTAGAAGAACTTGTGGAAAGCTGGGTGACTTCCGATTTGGCCGCCATTAGTTTCCCGGATTCCTGCACAATAAAGGTGTATTATTATTATTAATAGAGATGAGCGAACTTACAGTAAATTCGATTTGTCAAGAACTTCTCGGCTCGGCGGTTGATGACTTATCCTGCATAAATTAGTTCAGCTTTCCGGTGCTCTGGTGGGCTGGAAAAGGTGGATATAGTCCTAGGAGACTCTTTCCAAGGACTGTATCCACCTTTTCCAGCCCACGGGAGCACCGGAAAGCTGAACTAATTTATGCAGGAAAAGTCATCAACTGCCAAGCCGAGAAGTTTGTGACGAATCGAATTTACTATAAGTTCGCTCATCTCTAATTATTAATAATAATAATAATATTATTATTATTATTATTATTATTTTTTCATTATTATTATTATTATTGTATTATTTATTTATTCTGCTTTTGGCAATTTACAAGATTTGCCGTATCAGGCATTCGGGAAAGTTGAGTAATAATCTCTGGAGCTATAATATGGTATATATTAGCAATCACCCAACTTTCCCAGAAATGTCCGTTGACTGTTTCGCAGCTGGAGGGCATAGGGGGAGATTTATCAGAACCTGCGCAGAGAGAGAGCGGGGCAGTTGCCCATAGCAACCAAATCGCTTCTTTTAGTTTTTAAAAAAGGGCCTCTGGTTGCTATGGGCAACTGCACCACTCTTATACTACAGATTTTGATAAATCTCCCCATAGGGGGTTATACTTGTCAAAAGGTTGCTGTAGTATTTCAGAAATGTACAAGGCACAGACCACGATTTTACACTGAGCACAAAGAGCGTCTCTGGCTCTGGAGGACCAGCCCTGTCCTGCTTATACATGGTTTGTATGGGCACCGTGTAATGCTTCACTTATCCTGTGGTGGCGCTGCAGGTAAACCAAACACTCATTGCTAGATTACCTCCAAAGATTACAGCGGATCAGTGTCCTGATGTCGGGAGCCCCAGTGATCAGCTGTAATCTAGCAATGAGTGTTTGGTTTACCTGCAGCGCCACCTCAGTATAAGTGAAGCATTACACGGTGCCCATACAAACCAATGAACGGCATGTATAAGCAGGACAGGGCTGGTCCTCCAGAGCCAGAGACGCTCTTTGTGCTCAGTGTAAAATCGTGGTCTGTGCCCTGTACATTTCTGATAAGGTGGTAATATTATTGACTGTTCTTCGGATAATTCCTTATATTCTGTTTTTCTTCTGTTTTCAGCTTTGGAAAAGTGAAGAGGGGGAAGAATATGAAGCGGAAGGTAAGAAGGGGGGTAAAAAGGGGTTGTTCACCTTCTTCTTTTTGTTTGTTTGCCGCTATCATGCACACTCACAATCACTAGTCCTACCGCAAATTCTGTTCAATTCCAGCACAGCTGCATCTATGCTTTTCATTATTTTAACTGGGTCATGTGATCACTAATCTGACCCCCAGAAAATCAGTGTTTAATGTGTCAGAAGAAGCAGTCAGTCCTGGGTCAGCTGCCTTCATGTGAACTACAAGATGATGACATCACCTATCAAATAGCTCCTGCTAGCCTCCAGACCCCTCCCATCTAGCTCTATCTGTATACTGCTGCTATCGCTATGGGATCAGGATATAATAGTAGTTATACACATTCCCTCATGCTCTGTGTACTGCGGCTGCTATCTCTATGGGAGTATAATAGTAGATATAACCCACCCGAGACTGTTCACACGTTGCATTTTTCCTGTTTTTTTTTTTGTTTGTTTGTTTTTTTATACATTTTTTTTGCTGTGATTTTTCTGAAATCGTATGAAAGTTGCACTCTTTTTTACTTGCACAAATCGCAGTAAAGATGCCTGATTTTTATGGGAATTTTGGAAAATTACAGCAAAAACACGTCAAAATGCTATACAAACACTAACAAATATGCATTAAAAACGCAAAATGTAGCATGAACACTTCAAATCTTCATAAAACTCCTCAGTTGTGATCATAGATTAAATCACGATCGCCTCCTGGCAATATTTCTCTAAAAAAACACACTTTGAATAAGAAAGTACACCAAAATTGCACCTAATGTGAACTGACCCAAGCCCATGAATCTCAGCAGTTTAGGCTTCTGGAGTCTAGCTGGGTGATTGGTAGATGACCAGGTAATCTCATTAGGGAAACTGCAGGGATAAGGCTCCATCCCTTCTCTCTGCAAAGCCAGAGGCATCATAGGAAATGTTGGCAGCATTAAAAAATATTGAGGAAATTGGAATTGGTATGGCTAAAAAAAAACACGCCTGCCATATGAGCTAAAATAGGTGAGCACAAGGTATACACAAGAACCTTTTTTTTAAATATTTTCTATTATCCTATTCTGTGCTATATACCCAAAAAGGAGAGGAAGAAAACAAACATACAGGGTAAATGTCACAATACAATGGAAAGGGGAAGTTAATGGGGTCTGTGTCCCACTAGGACGTCATTGATATTAGGTCAAATACGTAGCCTATTTGTGCATTAAACATGGATTGTAAATCTGACACTGAACGTGTCCTTACAATGTGTATTGTGACCAACCACAGGATCACGTCACGATGCGGCTCAGGTTAGTTTGTAGCACATCTTGTTGGACGTTGCTGGGATATAATTGTCTGCGTCTTCCTCGCCGCGGTTCCTGCAGGATCGCCTTTCATGTGTCCCTCCTGTAATCCTGCTTTGTTTATTAGGAGTCGGTGACTTGTAGGCTGCCATATAGTCTTACAGCTCACTAGATTTATATGTCAGGTTATTCAGATACCAGGGATACAGCGCAGCGTCCGTCTTTCCTTCTAAACCAGTATAGTTTATCCTGAATTTCTGCATTTCACCCCGAAATGTAATGCTATATATGACATATCCCACACAATTGGGGGTGAATGCAAGTAGGAAGTAAAGTGCTTGGAGCAACCAGAGATCCCAAAATATCCAAACTTAGTTTATATAGAATATATATCTATGATATAGAAAAAAAAATCCATAAAAAATCCCAAATGATACTCCGACGCATTTCGAATTGTTGACTACTCTTATTCATGGCACAAGTTACAGATGAGACTTAACATGCTTATATAGTGGGAAGAGTTAAAATCTACTACGTAAGATCTTTAGTTCTGTGTGTAGAACTGTGTTTTCCATTCAGTGTGGTGGGAGTTGTAGTTTTGCAACAGCTGGAGGCATACTGTTTGTAAAACACTGGTGTATGATCTGCCATGAATGAGTTTAAAAAAACAAAATGTTGTATGTATTATTATAATATTATTATTATTATTATGTTGATTTTAATAATAAAAATAATCATAATAATGCAATTATATTAATCCTTACATGTTTTCAGAACGGTAATATTATGATTATAAAAAAAAATCTGTATATATAGAGAGAAATAGTTTTTTTTTTCTTTTTATCTTCTGTCTGTCTAAATAAACAATTTGATTCAGTATCTCTACGAGCTGGAGACAATTAATTATTATTATTATTATTTTTTATATATTCCCTTGCATCCTATGTTGGGAATCAGTTGCCCGTGCTCCCATCCATTACTATAGATTCTCAGTTACATATGTCTGGCTGTGAGCTGATCACAATCATAGATAAAAAATAAATAAAATCACGAACTATGTTCAGGCTACCAAAGTAGTTTTAAAGAGTGGTCCCCTGTATTATCTGGAGCAGATACCCCCCCCCTTTTTATTTAATACCCCCCCCCCCCCTTTATATTTGTTCTCAGCCCCTATGATCTCCGTGTTTACTGGTGGCTGAACTCAAGAACTTGCGCACATTACGTTGATATCTTGCGCGGCGATTTTTTTATTTTATTATTTTTTTTAACTTTCTTCTGCCGTGACGCTTTATTAAGTAGATGACAAATTAGCCGATTAGGCCTTACCCCAAGAGCCGGCGCCCCCCGAGCCCCGGGACGTGTACAGGAACGATTAGTATTCCAGTGGAAGGTAATGAAGCAGGAAATGATGGCGGGCCTGTCTGCAACCCTCTACCGTATCCTGCGGGCACATCAGAAAGGGGCGGGGATATGAGTGACAAATTGCATTCAAACCTAAGACCTCCCAAACTCACGTTTTAACTTTTTTTTTTATTTTGATTTTTTATTCTCCTCTATCCAGGCTGCTTTATTTGCAAGGCATGTGACCTGCAGGAGACCATGGTGGATCTGACGCAGGTTTAGCGTTGTCGCTCACGCTGTAGTGCAGCTTTTATACCAGAACCCAGAAATGGATCATAGATATTGATTGATTGATAGATATATATTTTTTTTTTAAGTAAAAAGCAATGTTTGTAATTTTCTCACAGTTGCGTATTCAGCTCCTATGCAGACCTATGTGTTTCCATGGTTACAGACTACAAACAAGCCCTCCTGTAGTCTGATCCTGACGCTGTATGTTACCCTTTTCCCCTTCTTTCTCCTCTTCATATATATCGAGTCTATAAGTTATTAACACAGGACTGTGTGGGGGGGGGGGGGGGCACTGGGTGTTTTGTAGTTGGATCATGGAGAGCCAATGATTTTTGTAAGAGCTGTATACCAAAAATGACTTGACTTTTAGATGCAATGTAATACAAATACCTGTTAAAGGGGTACTCCGGTGGAAAACCTTTTTTTTTATGTCTTTTATAAGTCAACTGGTGGCAGAAAGTTAAACAGATTTGTAAATGACTACTATATAAAAAATGTTACCCTTCCAGTACTTTTTTGCAGCTGTATGTTACAGAGGAAATTCTTTACTTTTTGAATTTCTTTATTGTCTTGTCCACAGTGCTCTCTGCTGACACCTCTGTCCGTGTCAGGAACTGTCCAGAGCAGCATAGGTTTGCTATGGGGATTTTATCCTGCTCTGGACAGTTCCTGATAAGGGCATCAGGTGTCAGCAGAGAGCACTGTGGACAAGGAAAAAAAAGATTCAAAAAGAACAGAATTTCCTCTGTAGCATACAGCTGCTAAAAAGTACTGGAAGGGTAAAGATTTTTTTAATAGAAGTAATTTACAAATCTGTTTAACTTTCTGGCACCAGTTCATTAAAAAAAAGTTTTTTCCACCGGAGTACCCCTTTAAGTCTACATACCATACAAAAATGGCACCAGCTCCTGGACATGTATGAGATCTCCATTTGTTGGTCTTTCCACTAGGGCAGCTTCGGTTTTGGAACCCGGACGACCTCAGCGCTTCACAGACGGTGCTGTGTCCGGACCAGGACTGGGTAGAGGAGAAGTTACAGCTGATCTGTGAAGATCTCGGCATCACCCGGGACGGTCACCTGAACAGGAAGAAACTTATTTCTGTCTGTGAACAATATGGATTTCAGAACCTGGACAAAGAGGTGAGTCAGCTGACTGTTCAAGACAGATTCATGTGGAGTTCCCCTTTAATATGCTAGAGATAAGAGAGATCAAAAGCATATGTTTAAGAAAGGCCTACAAAATGTGTGAACCCTCTGAGTGAGCCATAGATTTATACAGACTACACTTTGTTCCTGAAACAGCGCCACTCCTATCCATGGGTTAGATCTGGTATTGCAGCTCTGCTCTAGTTAAGTAAACCTGTGGACAAGTGTTGGCGCTGTTTTTGGAAGAAAGCAGCCATGTTTTTATGCTTTAGAGGGACCTGTCAGCTGCCATTCATGTTTCAATCCACTCGTACTGTGAGGGTCTATTCACACGGCGGAATTTCTGCTTGTGGAATTCCGCCACATACGAAAGCCCAATACACTTCTATGGGAGTGTGGAATCCCATAGAAGTGTATTGGGCTTTCATATGTGGCGGAATTCCACAAGCAGAAATTCCGCCGTGTGAATAGACCCTTAGATGCGGTCTCTCTCATCCCTGTCCCCATTTGATTGACAGTTGACTGGAAGCCGAGCCCTGTTTCCTAAACTTGTGCCAGCGTACAATTTATATGTACAGAGCAGGAACAAGATTTGGAAACAGGGCTCGGCTTCCAGATGACTGTCAATCAAGCATGGATGGGAGGAAGATGAGGAGGCGTTCCAGACCTCAGTTTAGAACATTAATTGCAGCTGACAGTTCCCCTTTAAGGAAAGAGATATTTACTTCTACTTTCGAGTTTGGAGAAGGTTTTGGTTCTCCTTTTCTTGTTTCTCTTTTGAGTACCGGTTTGAGAAGATGGTTAAAAGTAGAATTTCCCCTTGACAGAACACGCGGAGCAGCCTCGCCAATTACAGGTTTTTCGTTTTAGGAAAAAATGATTTGCCTTCCCAGACTGCCCTCTAGTGCTCAAAATAAGGAACTGCAGTTCTTCAAAAACTGCACAATGTGGAATTACAACTTGACTGTATTCACTTCTATGGAACAGCTGCAATACCACACACAGCCTGCTGTTTTTGGAAGAATTTTTTTTTGTTTTTTTTTGGATAATCCCTCTTAAAGGGGTACTCCGTCCACAGACATCTTATCCCCTATCAAAAGGGCTCATTTCTACTCGTACCCCCCCCCCCCCCAATCTCCGTGCCTCACCCGGTATTCTAATCAGAATGTTTAGAATGCTGGGTTTCTTCGGCTGGAGACGTGAAGTCGCACCACGCCCCCTCCATTCACGTCTTTCTCCGTAGAAGAGAGTGCAAAAAGGCGCCAATTGTCTGTCAGCAAACTTGCTTACATTTCTTATATGATGATTTTAAAGTGTACATATCACCATTATAACAAGCAGGTCTTTACGACGGTTTTTAATGTGACGGTGCCCATTTAAAGGGTTACTCCGGTGAAAAACTTTTTTTTTTTTTTTAAATCAACTGGTGCCAGAAAGTTAAACAGATTCGTAAATTACTTCTTAAATTACTACTAAATCTTAATCCTTCCAGTACTTATTAGCTGCTGAATACTACAGTGGAAATTCTTTTCCGTTTGAAACACAGAGCTCTCTGCTGACATCATGAGCACAGTGCTCTCTGCTGACATCTCTGTCCATTTTATGAACTGTCCAGAGTAAAAGGAAATCCCCATACCAAACATATGCTGTTCTGGACAGTTCCTAAAATGGACAGATATGTCAGCAGAGAGCACTGTGCTCGTGATGTCAGCAGAGAGCTCTGTGTTTCGAAATGAAAAGAATTTCCGCTGTAGTATTCAGCAGCTAATAAGTGCAGGAAGGATTAAGATTTTTTAATAGAAGTAATTTACAAATCTGTTTAACTTTCTGGCCCCAGTTGATAAAAAAAAAAAAAAAAAGTTTTTCACCGGAGTACCCCTTTAAGATTTATTTACATAGGACAAGAGAGTAATGATAAAAATGCAAAACCTATAATACAGCTTTGTCTTCTACAGGCCCTGGAGGACGCCTTACAGAACTTGGACCAAGATGACACCATGAGCCTCCAGGACTTTTTCTATGAAGTCTGTAAAAATACCAAACCCCCCACCCCATCCTCCTCCACCCCTTATCGACAGCTGAAGAGGCACCTCTCTCTGCAGGTAACAATCAGCAACCAAGAGGCTGTCAAAATTAGAAAAACATGGCGGCTTTCTTCTACAAACAGTGCCATGTCTGTCCACAGGTTGTGTGTAGTATTGCAGCTTAGCCCCATTCACTTCAGTGGAGCTGAGGCAAGTGTCCATACAACCCATGGCCAGGAGTGACTGGTGGAAAGCAGAAAGGTTTTAATTTTGTACAATCGTCCATACTAGCCGTGATACCTGATGGTCTTGTATTGCAACATGCATGGTCTCAACGTGGTACCACAAGTGGTGTAGGGAAATACCTGATCACTTTGTGACGCCAGGGCACCGTTAGCCTAAACACGGTCTGAGGTTTGAGACAGCTTCTCCTGGGCCAGACACAGGGAGTAAATGAACACACTGACGTCAGGTTACGGATAATTGTCTTTACTGAGCTGGTGCAGATGGTAATACACATATAGTATGGTGCAGTGTAACCCCTTGGGAGCTCTGTTACCTTGCTGGGACTTGTGGTGCTTTCTCCCAATAAATTGATACTGACTTGAGAGACTTGAAGATTGATCCTGGTAGTTGGGTTCTGTCAAGCTTCCTCCGCCGGGGCATGAACTTCCACCGTGCGGGTGATCCTTGCAGAATGACCGGATAAAGTAGATTTGATCTGGGCCTTCCCTGAGGGCCCACAACACACCTTCCACCTTTACTGGAGCTCAGACTGATCTGGGGAAACTCCTCCCCCACTACACTATATGGGCTAGAATTTAGGGGTTCCCATTGGCAGGCCGGGTCACATGGGGGTACACTGCTCTCTGCTTAAAGGCACAGGAACACATAAATAACATAAGGATAACGACAAAATAATTATAAAAAAAATAGATTAACTTTGTGCTTAAACATAATCACTATGACAATAAGTCTTTCAGTGGGCCCAACACTTGTGCTGCAGGTCTGTCCGAAGCCACATGACAGCCTTTGGACACCACACAAATACGTGGATTATGCGGGAATACCACTGACCATGTGTTTTTTATGATGGCAGCCAATGACCCCTGAGGGTCTGTGTCCAGTAGTCTTAGGTCTCAGCCCAGAAGTTTCCTCCATATCAAGAGCGTACAAGTCTCTATCGCCGTGAGCGCTCCTCATTATTTCACCCAAACATTGACCCAAATCTCCTGAACTTATATTTTCCAGCCTTACGATGAGAGCGGGAGGAGGACTCTGACCCCATCCGCCATGACTGGGACAATCGGCTTCCTCTTATTTTCCAAACTTGATGATGGAACGGGCTATGGATCTGTGGAGGACATCATAGACTTGTGGCATGAAGAAGGACTGGAGAACGGACCGGCCATACTCAAGGTGATACGAAAGGAAGGAAAACCTCACCTTGTGTGGATAAAGATCCATGTGTCTATGTGGGGGTCAAGTCCTGGGGAAAAAAGTGTGGGAACTCGCCCAAGATTTCCACTCAAAGGCTGGTCCTGCTAATGGGAACTGCTTTGGAGAAAGTGCAGGAACTCAGTTCCCACCTTAGTTCCCAGGACTTGAGCCCTGTGTTTAGACTGTATGCTGCTTTTTATTAAATTCACAAAGTTTTGCTGAATTGGGTTAGTGCCAAAAAAAAAAAAAAAAAAAAAAAAAACATACCCATCATTGCTAGATTACGAATTCAGCACTGCTACATCACTACAGGAATTGTTGGGCTATCTTTGTATGTCTCCCCTTTATCTGATATCTGTCATCATTGTTCTTTACACTTTTCTGGTCTTCAGGCTCTAGATTTTAGCTTAGAAGGGAAACTCAATCTGATGGAATTGACCATGACTCTGGAGAATGAGCTTCTGATCACCAAAAATGAGATCTACCAGGCGGCTCTGGTCAGCTTCCGCTCCGAGATCAGGCACTTATTGTAAGTTGGCATTTTATTGGGGCCTCTGTTGGGTTAAATAGTTAGGGTGACCCCCACCCCCAACAGTGACTGCACCAGACCCCCAGTTGTCGGAGAAATCACAAGAGATAAATATATATATAATGTGTGTCCCAGAATGTTATAGCGTCCATTGGAACATGTTTTTATTAACAATGTATATACCATCTTATATGTTTGGGTTGATGGCCTGTCCACAATATAATCCTTCAATCAGCGTGGTGCGGACACATGGCTCCACCCAGCCATCAGATGATGGGGCCATAAGCACAGCGCCATTAATTGTATAGTGGCGGCATCTAGTAACTGCACCGCTGCTCCCACTGAAGTGAATAGGAGTTGAGCTGAAGCTACTCGGTGCCACCACTATACAATGAATGGGGCCGGACCTCCGTCCCTTGTATATTGTGGGGCGTCAAAGCTGATGGTCAAGCGGGTGACCCAATATCCACTCTCTACAGGGAACGGGCTGACCAGACGATGCGAGAAAAAGAGAAGCTGCGCATGGATCTGGAGAAAAATGAAAAACTGAAAAGTCTGATGGCATCAGAGGTGGACGACCATCATGCCGCCATTGAGCGCCGTAATGAATACAACCTTCGGTTTGTACCTTTTTATGTTTGGGGGCTTTTATGGGTTACTGTGTTTATTGTTTGTGTCCCTTGACCTGTCCAAACATATTGATCGGTTGGGTCTGGGTGTTTTAGACCTCCATTAATCACTAGATCCAGCTGGGAGAAGCACTGGGCTGTGCGCTTCACTCCCTGGCTCGCTGCTGAAGATGGGCTCCCTCCCTAGACTTATAATGAAGCCAGTCTCCTGCAGTGATTTGTAAAAGGCAGCAAGCCGAGGAGTGAAGGGCTGAGGCGTATACTTCTCCTGGCTCTAACAATCTGTGGGGGTGTGAACACTCAGACCACTGACCAATCAAAAAAAGTGAAAGAAGGTGAACATGTCTCCTTGGTGATTGACCACATTAAGCAGCTGGACCCTCATGAATCCTCCTGAATGACTATACTGAACCCCCCTCACCATGGTGTCCGTCATCCCTGATTGGACAAGTTGCCTTAAAGGACTAATACAAAGACAGTGAGACGGGCAACTCAATGCCAAATTGGCGCTACCTAAGCCTTGACTTTATTTTCACTAGTTTTACTTTAGATCAGTGTTTTCCAACCAGGGTGCCTCCAGCTGTTGCAAAACTACCACTCCCAGCATGCCCAGACAGCCGTTGTAGTTTTTCAACAGCTGGTGATGCCCTGTTGGAAAACGCTGCCTTTGATTCCGGTTGTGTCTCAACCCATATGTCATACATGCTGTGGCTTGATATCTGATCTATTAAAACATTTTTTGAATGATTCAAAGGCGGTGGTCTCCAAGCTGAGGCCCACAAATGTTACAAAACTACAACTCCAAATATATATATATATATATATATATATATATATATATTGTGTTGTATTGTATATATGTATTGTGTGTGTGTATATATATTGCTCAAAAATATAAAGGGAGCACTTAAACAACACAATGTAACTCCAAGTCACTGACACTTGTGTGAGATCCCACTGTCCACTCAGGAAGAACACTGATTGACAATCAATTTCACATGGAACAGACAACAGGTGGAAATTATAGGCAATTAGGAAGACACACCCAATAAAGGAGTTGTTCTGCAGGTGGTGACCACAGACCACTTCTCAGTTCCTATGCTTCCTGGCTGATGCTTTGGTCATTTTTGAATGCTGGTGGTGCTTTCACTCTAGTGGTAGCATGAGCCGGGTCTACAACCCACACAAGAGGCTCAGGTAGTGCAGCTCATCCAGGATGGCACATCAATGCGAGCTGTGGCAAGAAGGTTTGCTGTGTCTGTCAGCGTAGTGTCCAGAGCATGGAGGTGCTACCAGGAGACAGGCCAGTACATCAGGAGACGTGTAGTAGGCCGTAGGAGGCAACAACCCAGCAGCAGGACCGCTACCTCCGCCTTTGTGCAAGGAGGAGCAGGAGGAGCACTGCCAGAGCCCTGCAAAATGACCTCCAGCAGGCCACAAATGTGCATGTGTCCACCCAAACGGTCAGAAACAGACTCCATGAGGGTGGTATGAGGGCCTGACATCCTCCAGCGTGACCGGTTTGGCGGTGGGTCAGTAATGGTGTGGGGTGGCATTTTTTTGGGGGGCCGCACAGCCCTCCATGTGCTTGCCAGAGGTAGCCTGACTGCCATTAGGTACCGAGATGAGGTCCTCAGACCCCTTGTGAGACCATATGCTGGTGCGGTTGGCCCTGGGTTCCTCCTAATACAAGACAATGCTAGACCTCATGTGGCTGCATTGTCAGCAGTTCCTACAAGAGGAAGGCATTGATGCTATGGACTGGCCGCCCGTTCCCCTGAATCCGATTGAGCACATCTGGGACGTCTCGCTCCATCCACCACAGACTGTCCAGGAGTTGGCGGATGCTTTAGTCCAGGTCTGGGAGGACATCCCTCAGGAGACCATCCTCCACCTCATCAGGATCATGCCCAGGCGTTGTAGGGAGGTCATACGGGCACGTGGAGGCCACACACACTACTGAGCCTCATTGGGACTTGTATTAAGGACATTACATAAAGTTGGATCAGCCTGTAGTGGGGTTTTCCACTGTGATTTTGAGTGACTCAATTTAATAATATTTAAGACTTTGGGCTCTTCAAGAGTTCCTAATATTTGGAGAACAATATACAGCTTTGTCTCTTGTCTGAATCTTATAGAAAGCTGGATGAGGAGTACAAAGAAAGAACTGGGGCCCTTAAAGCAGAGCTGAGAAAAGAGCGGGAGCAGATATTACAACAAGCCAACCGTCAGCGAGTGGAGCTGGAGCAGGAGGTCGATAAGTTAAAACTGGAAGAAAATTACCTCCGGGATCGGCTCACGTTATCCATAAAGGTATTACTTTTGGACTTTACTTTATAAAATTTTTTTATTGTATATTAAGGTTTATTGGGCAACGGGATAATCTCTGGGAGCTATAAAAGGGGTATTCCAGGATTTTTATTTTATTTGACTATGCTACAGGAGCTGTAAAGTTAGTGTAGTTCATAATATAGTGTCTGTACCTGTGTTTGATTGCTGGCCTCACAATTCTTATATAATCTTTGCCCCCACGTTCATTTTTAGCAGAATACAAAATGAGTTATCTTGGGCCTTTCTCAGGTTGCAGTGTGGCCCGAGACATAACATCACTAGTCAGGTGTTGAAAAGGAGCGTGTTTGTGCTTTAATGGTTGAAGTGGCCGCTGGGTGCAAGGGAGATCATTGTCCACATGGCTGCAGGGAATTGTAGTTTCAAGCACAGCACGCATGTAAGGGAGCCTAGCTGTGCGGCAATAGGTGGGGTGGCTGATGTGGGGGAGGGAGTTTAGTCACCTCCCACCTAGATACAAGGAATCCTGGGGATTGTAGTTGGAGGGAGGCCACAGGAACAGGAAACGGCCATTTCAAACAAACAAGCCAGCAGCTAAATTGGGGGGAGACACAGGACATGGCATTTACCACCAACACAAGCACAGATCCTTGGTAAGAATGTCCATTACTGTTTGACAGGTAATAAGTAAAGTCACCTTATGTTGGATAACCCCTTTTTAATCTTGTGTGTGCATTGAACCTGTCTTTTTAGGAGAACACCCGTATGGAGAATGAGTTGTTGGAAACATCTGAGAAGCTGGTGGACTGCGAGGCATTGACGGGCAAGCTGCAAAGGACTCTGGACAACATACTACGGGAGAAGGTCAGTGAAGCTTTGTACAAGGTTGGTTTGATATGTCAGTTATGGTCCATATCTGTAGAATTGGGATCTGGTGAATCCTGTCTCCATAGAGTTCAATGGAGAGATTGCTGTGTCCTCTCCTTGAGAGTCTATAGAAGTAAGTATTGAGCAGTAGTTGAGCAAACGGAGCTGGTGGCTGGTATTGAATTTTTGTCTTTCTTTTCCCTGGAAGTTCATTTTCTGCAGCCTACAAAATGTGTTGTCTCGGACCTTTCCCAGCTTGCTGTGCGGCCTGAGACATTACATCACAAGTCAGGTGCTAAAAGGGGGCTTGGCTGCGCCATCTGTGGTGTGTAAAGTCAGCCCCATGATGACGTTACCATCCCACATGCATGCATTCATCATCACACAGATCCACAGCTTTTGTGTCAGGTTATGCTGTGCTGCAATGGGTTGGCTGACCGATGTCTGGGAGGAAAAGAAGGCACCTCCTACCTTGAAACAAAGGATTCTGGGGATTGTAGTCTGAGGGAGGTCACAGAAGCAGCAAGTAGCCAGTTCCCAAAAACAAGCCAGCATCATGATGGGGACTCAGCCATGTACCACCAACACAAGCACAGACCCCTGTATGACACTAATTTACTAAAGCCCCCTCATGTTGGCTAAATTCTTTAACCTCTATGGACTCCCTGTATTCCTGATGACTCTGGTCCCAGAGATCCCATAAAGATGGGACTACTCTTTAGGATAGTCCAGAGTAGAAGAACTCTTCTGTTAGATCAGTGGTCTCCATACTGTGGACCAGCTTGGTGTTGTGGATAAACAAACTCTAGAAAGGTGGTTGTAAAAAAAAAAAATCTCTCATCATTGAGTTTCTTGTTTTGAATGAAAGTAAAAAAACTTTTTTTCTTTTTTTTTTGTAGTTTGGAGACCTGGATCCGAACTGTGTTGAGTTTTTCCGTCACGAGGAGAAGTTGATGCAGGTTCGGAATGAATATGAGAGGCAGCGCAGGGTGAGTGCACGGATCAGTAGTCGCCTGCTGCTTCACGGGAAAGGTCAGCTTGTAAATACTCATCCTGACCCGTCATTCATTTCCCCCAGGAGCTTCAGGATCGCATTGATGAATTACAGCTGGAGCTCGAAGATTATAGAGCGCAGGGCATTCGAGGCTTAAGAACATCACTGAAGACTTCATTATTTGATGAAATGGATAATAAAAATGCTGTGGACTATGACCAAGGTAATAAAGAACCCCCATACAGCAATATCAGGATCTGGGAATTGAACCAGAAGCTTTAAATTAAAGGGATATTCCGGCCAAATACATCTTATCCCCTATCCAAAGGATAGAGTATAAGATGTCTGATCTCCGTGCAGCACCCGCATTCTATGAACACGTCCCACCACACCCCCTCCATTCATGTCTATGGGAAGAGGCGTGAGGTCTCTTCTCCAGTCCAGGGTTCCAAAACTGGAGATGCAGCCCTGTATAGAATGTGAGTGCTGCGGGGGGGGGGGGGGGGGGGGGGGCAGCTGCGGGCCCCCCACGATCAGATATTTTATCCTCTATTATCCTTTGGATAGGGGATAAGATGTATTTGGCCGGAATACCCCTTTAAGTGTATACTTGATATACTTCAGGAGATAAGGTCACCATGAATGGAAGCGTCAATTGCCCTTGGATGTCTAGGCTAATTCTAGACTATAGGAGGAAACCTAATCTTATGAAGACCATGTGAAAGTGAACTGTGGACCTCCAGATGTTGCTAAATTACAACTCCCAATCATTGGCTGTGGGGACATACTGGGAGTTGTAGGTTTGGAGACCTAGGCCATATAATATACATTCAGATATATAACTACATGATCATCAATGCTATCCACCCAGCCGTGAAACCAGTCACTGAAAAACAATGTTTGGATGTGGTGGACCTTGAATTGGATAGCCTGATAAATGAGGTGATGAAAATCAGTACATGCACGGCCGTGTTATAAAGGGGTCCTCCCCTAGAAGCCGTGCTGGATAGGAAAATATGGTGCATCATGGATGCTCCGCAAAGTGGCTACCACTCCATAATGGGGAAGTGCAGAGACTCAATGTGCTGCCATAGAGTCACGCACATAGTCTTGTTGTATCAATTGGGTATAATGGTAATATAATGATTATGTTTAATGTGATCGTCGATATCATGCAGGTATCGGATCTGAGGAGTGTCCTCCGCTCAACATGAGTATCGAAGCTGAGATGGCCATCGAGCAGATGAGGGAACAACACCAAAGGGAAGTGGAGCAGTTAAAGATGGAGCTGGAATCTAAAGTAAGACTTGTTTCTTGTCCTTTTTAAATATGGGTACCTCACTTTTTACTATATATTTTTTGGACCCACTGGGCACCTATGAGTGGACTGGTTGTTCTCGATGGAAAAGGCCAAGGTAACAAGTGGTCCAACACAATAGAATCAAAGTCCAATAATAACGTCCACTACCTGGATGGTAGCAGCTACACCATGTGGGACGCTGACGGGTGTTCTGCTCCTTAAGAA
Source organism: Hyla sarda (assembly GCF_029499605.1). Taxonomy (NCBI): domain Eukaryota; kingdom Metazoa; phylum Chordata; class Amphibia; order Anura; family Hylidae; genus Hyla; species Hyla sarda. Next base: position 9,502,618 of record NC_079199.1, read on the forward strand.
ATAAGTGTTACCAAAAACACAGTGAGCAAAATTAGAAAAGGATGCACTTACCCATTCAACTTGCTTGAAGAAATTTAAAGGGGTACTCCACTGGAAAACTTATTATTATTATTATTATTATTATATATATATATATATATATTTTAAATAAACTGGTGTCATAAAGTTAAACAGATTTGTAAAGGACTTCTATTTAAAAATTGTAATCCTTCCAGTAGTTATTAGCTGCTGTATGCTCCACAGGAAGTTCTTTTCCTTTAACTTCCTTTCTGTCTGACCACAGTGCTCTCTGCTGACACCTCTGTCCAGGAACTGTCCAGAGTAGGAGCAAATCCCCATAGCAAACTTCTCCTGCTCTGGACAGTTCCTAAAATGGACAGAGGTGTCAGCAGAGAGCACTGTGGTCAGACAGAAAGGGAATTAAAAAAGAAAAGCGCTTCCTGAGGAGCATACTGCAGCTAATAAGTACTGGAAGGATTAAGATTTTTTTTTTTATAGAAGTAATTTACAAATCTGTTAAACTTTCTGGATCCAGTTGATTTAAAAAAAAAAAAAAAAAAAAAAAAAGTTTTCCCGTGGAGTACCCCTTTAATCAATAACAGCACAGCGGGTAGATACAGAGGAGCGGCCTCACAGCGACAGACTGTTTCCTGCACCCAAGCACACTTCCTCGGGCTGCCGAACGGCGCAGGAAACAGTCTGTCGCTGTGAGGCCGCTGTACTGTGCAGTTATTGATTAAAGGGGTACTCCTTTAATAGGTGAGTGCATCCTTTTCTACTTTTGCTCAAGGTAACAAGTGGACAAACCAGATCCTGGCCTACCTAGCTGTTTTAGTAATAAATGTCCTGGTGGAATCTATGTTCCCTATGCCATATTATAATTTGTAGGTAGGTGGGGGCTCCCAGTGGTAGATTTTTCATTGGAGTCCAGTTAGGCTTAGGTCTCCTTTATGGGAGATCAGTGATTACACATATGGACTAATACTTGTCCTTCCGGTTTCTGATACGTTCTAGGTGGCCCACTATGAAGAAAATCTGAAGGAAGCAAAAAGCATGTTTGAGAAAGAGCAAGAAGTCCTAAAGCAAAAGCTAAACGATGAACTTCACAAGGCAGAAGAGCAAATCCGGGTCTATAAAATGAAGCACTCCGAACTGGAAGCCGACATGGTGAGACTCAAAGAGGAACAGCAGAGAGCGGAGTCAGAACATTGCAACCAGCTGGACAAAATGGAAACCGAATTCAATCGCCAGAAACTTCAGCTTATGGAGCGGGAGAGCGACCTTCAATCGCAGCTGGAGGCGGCCAAGGAGACCTACCTCAAGGATAAGGAGGAGCTGGTCCAGATTACAGAAGAGACAGAGAAGAAGGCTGAAAGCAAACGGATGGAACTGGTATCCAACTACGAGGAGAAGAGGAACGATCTGGAGAGAAGTTTTAATGACAAAATATTGAGTTTTCAGGAAAAACACGAACTGGAGAAACTGGAATTAAGAAGGCAAATGCTTGATGAACATCTCAAGGAAGTTACGGAGGAAAGGTTAGGACTGTGTTTTATTCTACTGTGCGTAACTTTTATGTGGTTAAGAAATCATCTTGGTTTACCCATAACCATCTTAATGGCAAATGCTTAGGCCCTATTCCCATCATTGTGGCCATCGGTCAGAGGTATATATCAGAAGGGTTTCAAACATGGACCTCTGATAGATGGCTGCCTCATAAAGAATAATGTGATATGTTTCCCGCAACCAGAAGGAAGCCCTGGGAACATTAGACTTTATCAGAACTTGTGTTGGCTGTCAACAGGTCTGTGGTGCCACTGGGGGGTGCAAGGTAAAGGTATTCTTGACAATTCGTGACTCCAGGGCACAGTTAGCCTATACACAGTCTGAGGTGGAGACAGCTTCTCCTGGGCCAGACACGGGGGAGTAAGAAACAAAATCGGGTTACGGATAACTGTCTTTTACTGAGCAGGTGTAGATGGTACAACACACGGTACGGAGCAGAGTAGAAGGGATGCAGTGTAACTCTTGGGTGCCCTGTTGCCTTGATGGGACTTATGGTGCTTTTCACCCACTTGCATTGTATAGACTTGAGTTTTTCCCACGCGGACTAGGGTTCTGACTAGGTCCAATTACTAACACTGCCACGGTTTGACTCTCCACTGTACGGAGGAACACTTTCAGAATGGCGGGGCTTACTTGATTCAGAGATTAAGTCTTCCACCACCTTTACACACTTGATACAGCACTAGACTGGAGCTAGACCAGAACTAGACTGGGGCAACTCCCCCCCCCCCCCCCCCCCCCTACACTATATACAAGAGAATGTGGGGTTCCCATTGGGCATAAAGGGTCACCTGGTTACCACTGCATCTCTTCCTTAAAGGTACAGTACATAAATAACAAAAATAATGCAGCAAATGTAATAAAGTGCATGAACATAATCAACGTAACAGCGGGCCCAACACGAGCATAATCTAAAAAGGAATGAGAGCGCTCTATGGTGCATTAAAAGAGATACAAATTAATGACAAGGCAAGGCATGAAAGCCGCTCATCCCAAACTGTTGTGTAAGGATAAGTTTTTCAGCAATGGATATCTCCTTTGCGTCCTTCTGAGTACCCCTTGGCTGAGACGCGTTCCCTCAGGAGGGCTGTCTGGGTGGAAAAATCGAAGATATTCTAAGATATTGCGCATAGGGAACATCTCTCAGCCAATTGGGATAGTGGGCAATATTATAATCCAGGAAGCTATTGACATCCACAGATTTGAAGTGAGTTTTAGTAGTAATGGAGGCTGCTGTATTCAAAATTTCCAGATCTAAAAATTGTGTATATTTATTTTAGAAAAATGTAATGTGAATTGGAATTCAAGTTATCAACAAATTCTTTAGCCTGTAGTACGGTCCCTGTCCAAATAAAAAAAACAAATCATCAATGAAGCGACGGAAAAATAAAATGGATGGGGAAAAGATCAGAGACAGTGCTATGTGGAGGGCCTCGAAAGACCCCATAAATAAGTTTGCATAACTAGGGGTGAAGCGCATCCCAATAGGCCCAACACGAGCAGCAGTCATGCCCGAGGAGATCCGCAGCCCACAGGACAGCCTTTGGTGCTGGGACACCACCGGACCACCAGGAGTAGTAGTTGTTCTTGTATCTCTGTCTTAGTAAATGCCAATGGTAGTGTCTAGAGATGAGCGAACTTACAGTAAATTCGATTCATCACGAACTTCTCGGCTCGGCAGTTTTCCTGCATAAATTAGTTCAGCTTTCAGGTGCTCCCATGGGCTGGAAAAGGTGGATATAGTCCTAGGAGACTCTTTCCTAGGACTTTATCCACCTTTACCAGCCCACGGGAGCACCTGAAAGCTGAACTAATTTATGCAGGATAAGTCATCAACTACCGAGCCGAGAAGTTCGGGATGAATCAAATTTACTGTAAGTTCGCTCATCTCTAGTAGTTTCCCTAGGTATGGAGTAGTATAGTCTACTACACTATTTCATACTTGGAGTTTTTTTTTCTTTTTCTTTTTCTCTTTCTTCTGCATCACGAATTTGTGTATGTGCTAAATGAAAAGAGCAAATGTCATGTCAACAGGACCTTGTATATAATACCTTGTCAGCCATTATGTATATGACCTTGTCAGCCATTATGTATATGACCTTGTCAGCCATTATGTATATGACCTTGTCAGCCATTATGTATATGACCTTGTCAGCCATTATGTATATGACCTTGTCAGCCATTATGGATACAGCTCTAACAGGAGGGTCCTAAGCAGAGAATTCTTTATTCTTCATAAGACAGTCGCTTCAATGGAGCAGCCAAAATTTATAATGAACACCCCCCCCCCCCAAATTTTTTTTATACTTGCTGCTTTTCTAAAATTTCTAAATTTCTTGTAAATTGCTCTCTATTTTGATTAATTCCTAAATTCCTATTCCTTTTATATAAAATTTTATTACCTTGTTTTTACATGAAGGTTTTAAAGATCTATAAACATCAATGAATGTTTAAATTTATTTTTTTTTTTTCTTAAAAGACCCCCGGCGATCTCTAAACGAAGAGATTGGCTTTGCTTATGGCTTTTTTTTTTTTCCGCACCACGGGTAGAGCCTTATACAAACTATTAGAACAGTGTTTCCCAACCAGGTGCCTTCAGCTGTTACAAAACTACATCTCCCAGCATGCCCGGACAGCCGAAGGCTGTCCGGGCATGCTTGGAGATGTAGTTTTGCAACAGCTGGAGGCACCCTGGTTGGGAAACTCTGTATTAGAAAGTCTGTAGTCTGTACAATGCCCGCCTTCTGCACCTTTACTTAGATATCGGTGGGGATCTTGGCACCTGATCCTCCACTGACATGTCAGAAGTTTTGTAATTAACAATAACACTATAAAGGGGTACTCCGCTGCTCAGCGTTTGGAACAAACTGTTGCCGGGAGCTCGCGATGTCATAGCCCCGCCCCCCATGAAGTCACACCCCACCCCCTCAATGCAAGTCTATGGGACAGCTGTCACGCCCCCTCCCATAGGCTTGCATTGAGTGGGCGGGGCTATGACGTCACAAGCTGCTGGCTCCAGCTGAGCAGCGGAGTTCCCCTTTTAATGTTCCCCCAAATACAATCTGTTTATTGAAGCCCTAGTCCAGAATACACTCGATAAATCTCCTTAAATTATTACATTTATACCCTCTTCTATATTGATCACATTTAGGAAAAAATTGGGAACAGACTATAATAGAAGAATCTCAGAAAAAGAGTCTCAGTTCATACAGGACTATGAAATAGCAGTAAATAAGTATGAAAAAGACTTGATGAGTCTAAAGGAGAAGTTTGAGGTTAAACTTCAAGATCTCAGGGACCAACACGCTGAGGAAAAATCCCAGTGGGCTTTCGAAAAAGAAGAACTTATTCAAGAAAGTGCAGAATTGCAGGAAAAACTAAAAGAAGAATTAGAAAAACTTGAAAACGAAAAACAGAAGTCTTGTTGTGAGATTTTGCAGCAGAAAGATCTTTTAGAGAAGACGTACAAGGAACTGGTCGATAGGTTACAGTCCGAAAAGGCTCTAATCCAAAATGAGCTCGAGAAACACAAAATGGCTGCGGAACAAGTTAAAGTCGATCTGAATAAAAAGATCCTTCAACTAGAAAGCGATTTACGCGAGGAGCTGACGGAGCGCGATGAGCAGCAGCTTAAAGTAAAGGCCGACATGAAATGTCTCCAGGATGCATTAGAAGATCTAGAGAATAAGTACAAGCGCGAGACGGAAGAACTTGAGGCTAATCTATTAAAGTCTGAGGCTCTTTATACAGAATTAAGTCAAAGTAATGCGAGAAAACGGCAAGAAATGCTGGAGGAGATCACAAGACTTCAAACAACTATTGATGAGTTGAAAGATGAACTTGAGTCTTTATCCAAAGTTCAGGCGGAATACAAATTGGTCTTGAAGGAAAACTCTGACCTTAGAAATGTTATGTCGCAGCTCCAGAAGAGCTTGTTGGTTCTAGAAGAGCAAAAAAGACAAAACGAGAGTTTACAAGATGTCTATGAGCAGACTGTAAAAGAAAATGTAGGGTTGTTGTCTGAGATCTCAAGGCTCCAGAAAACACTGAGTTTAGCAGAGACGGAGACCAATGATGCTTTGGAGGAAGAAAAGAAGCAATATGTCACCTCATTGGAGGAGAAACTGAAAAACAAGGGTGAAGAGTTGTGTGAAGCACAAAGAAGTATCCTGGTTCTTCAAGAAACCGTACAGAAGGTGGAAAACCATCATGTGGATGAGAGAGACATTCTTAATGCCAAACTGTTGGAGTCGGAGGCCCTCTACAAGGAAATGTGTGATAGTAGGGATAAAAAGAGGCAAGAAATGCTGGTAGAGATAACTAGACTCCAAAGTACCATCAGTGAACTGCAGCACGAGATCACAGCTCTATCAAAACTCCAGACTGAATATACAGCCATGAAGAAAGAGAATGAAGACTTGAAGAAACTTGTGTCCGATTTACAGAATAGTTCAGTTCTCCTGGAAGAAGAAAGGGGCGTTCTTAAGAATATGCAAAAAGTGCATGAGCAGACCATCAAGGAGAACATTGAGCTATTGTCGGAGATCGCTAAGCTTCAGGAGAAGACTGGTACAACCCAAAATGTTAATGATGAAATATTGGCTGAAGCGAATACTAAGGAGTTAGAACGTGGAGAGGTCCAACATCTTCAGGAAACCATAGAAAAACTAGCAAAAGCCCATAAATCTGAAAAAGAAGAACTCAACATCAAACTCTTGCAGTCTGAAAAACTTAACAGAGAACTGCGTGAAAAAGAGAGCAAAGAAATAGTTAGACTTCAAGGGATAGTCAAGGGATTGGAGGAGGAAATTGCAACTTTACGGACGACGCAAGAAGATTACAAGGTGATAGAGGGTGAAAACAAAGAGTTGAAGCATCTTGTGGCTCAACTTCAGAACCATATGGTAGTTCCTGAAGATGAAAAGTATGTCTTGAAGAGCCTTCAGGCTGTCCATGAGCAAACGGTTAAAGAGAATGTCAGACTGCTAGCGGAGATTTCTGGACTGCAGAAGAAACTTCTGTGGCATTACGGCAAATCCAATCGGAGCAACCACGAAAATCCACTTACTGAAATGGAGGAAAATTCATTGATGGAGTCTGGAGGACAAGATAACTCTAAAGTTCTGGATACACTGTCTGATAGCCAGTACAAGGAAGCTTTGGATAATATGAACTTGAAACTTCAAAATAAAAATAAGGAGATTGAAGACGTCACTAAGGTGTTGTGTAGGCTAGAACAGAACTACAATGACGTGAAGACAGAGAATGGTCATCTGAAGACACAGACCATGTTACTACAGGAAAGGCTAAGTGGTTTAACATTGGAGTATGACCAGGTGAAGAAGGCCATCAATCTCGAGGTGATTCCGCTGCCAGAACTGGAGGACACTCCTATATCAATTCCTGGTCTTAAACTTCTCTTGGCTGTTGCTAGAAAGGAAAATTTGCAACTGAAGGAAAACTTGACCGTTCTGGAGCTGAAAAATTTAGATGCTATTGAGAACAACAAAGTTCTGTCCTCTGAAGTTTCATGGTTACAGAAAGAAATACAAAACATGGAGGAAATGGCTGAAGCTTCACTGAAGCTTGAGCAGCTGTATGAAGAAGCCAAGAAGGAAAACCAGGACCTGAAGTCACTTGTACAAGTGCTGCAGGAAAAAGTGTATAATCTCGAGAAAACACACTTGATTGATCTAGAAAAATTGAAGGCAAAATTAGGTTTAGAATCTAATTTTAGTTTTGACGAACATTCTTCATGTGACGCGACTTTCTCAGTGCGTCACCGCCAAAGTCAAAAAGAAAATTTCTCAGTTAAACAAAAACCATTATGTCCTGAAGAAGTAAGTCAAATTCCAAATGATAAGCCAGAAGTGTGGTCTTCCTATGCAGCATTAGATCATGCGCCATTGGCTGGAGGTCTTCAAGAAATGAGTCCAAGACAGAAGAACATGATTGTGGGCAGTGGGCAGAGGACATCCCAGTCTAACTTGCTGAACGAGGAGCAGGAGATCCAGAAGAGACTGGAACTGCTGAGGTAATAGTCATGTCTGCGGCCGTTCTGTTGATGTCGGCTACACAAAAACTTTTAGTGGCTGCTTTCCTTCCTTCTAAAACTAACACTTTACAACAGTTAAAAGGAACAAGGAAATCTAACAAAAAGACCTTCTGTAACTTCTCCAAAGACTTCTCTTCAAGTGCTCAAGATAATAACATGCTTTCTTTGCTTCTTAATTCTTACCAATAATTTCACTGCTGCTAATCAAAAATAACCCAAAAATTAACCTTTTACTTTTTGTTACTTCCAAACTGTAGGAAAATGGTGGGCAGCTGGTCAGGTAACTTTGGGGACCATGCAAAACAAAAAGAGATCTCCAGGTGTTTGGATTGAACAGTGCCCCTACGTATAATAATGACACTGTTTATCCAAGTAACCACGGACCCTCACAGCTCACGAGGCCCAGTTGGCAGTGGGCAATAGTAAAAAAAAAATTGTAGAACAATACAGAGACATGACGAGAAAACGTCTTGATGTGTAAAGAAATGGGTCTAGACAACTTAAGTGCCATTGCCCACCACTACCACAGAGATTTTTTTTTTGTCTTGTACTAATGCTTCGCTTTATCATTCTGGGTTCTTGTATTGTACTGCCTTATTGTACCACCACCATTAATGTGAAGAAGGGTCTTGATGGATCTTGATGTCCAATCAATCATGATGTCCAATCATTTACTGGAGAGTAAAGAACGTCTAGGTCTACATATTTTAGGCAAAGAGATTTGGCTTGAGCTATGGCAATACCATCGCAGCCTATTGGTAATCATCTCCATCAAGCTATTTTAACTTTAATGGGTAAAGCACGGTACTGATGTCCATGTGAGCTCTGACTTTTTGTCATTTTTTATAAATGGTCCAATAAGAAGGAAATCTCTTGTGTCAAAATAATTGGGTATATCCTTTAAGGCAATGATGATGATTTCTGTTTGTAGGATTGAGAATAAGACCCTGAAGGAAGAGAACACTGCATTATTAGGCCAAATATCCTCTTTGAAAACAGACAATGAATTCCATAACCAGAAAAACGCTGAGCTTCTTGAGACTTGTGAAGTTATGTGGTGAGTGTTTTCCAATGTCTACTCCTATAAAATGTATTGAATGTTCGTTACAGACCCTGGTGCACTATGTTGGACTTCTTGTGTTGGTGTAGACTTATAGGTGGAGAAGGACTTATGTTGCCGATCAAGGGTTTGCTCAATAACTATAACCTTCAACCCCCCCCCCCCCTATTAATGACCGTTTGGTGTGGCTACTTAGACACATCTAATCCGCACCTTCTAGGCCTAGAATATTGGGCTGAATTATTGGGTACCATCTTTTCTACTTGTGACTTCTATCCTACCTGAAGCACCACTGCAGAGTACAAAGAAGTGCCGACACACTCCTATATTGATATATCTGACCATGGACAGTTTCATTGTATTTATGAAGTAATGGTAGCAAAGCAAAAAGAAACCTTCGGATGGCGCTGCTGTTTCCAATGGTAACAAACAGTAACCAGAGATGTAGGTAATACAAAACACTGGCACACTGATCTGAAGAAGGGGGAGGCTCCCCCGAAATGCGTAATCCTTCTGTTTTATTGTTTTATGTAATACTGAATAAACTGTCCAGTGTTTTTGTATTACCTACATCTCTGGCTTTGGTTTGTTACCCTTACCATTGGAACCAGCAGTGCCATCCGAAGATTTATTTTTGCTTTGCTACCATTGGTCCTGTCTCAGGAAACGGTTTCACCTCTCCTGCAACCTAAGGCTCAGCAGCGGTTCCAGTTTCCTCTTTAAACTCCATTGTGGGTTGATACGCAAGTTTTTACTTGCTGCAAGGTGAGCAGCTACTACCTAGGGGTCAAATAGGCCCCACTATCACTCAGTCTCCTTATGGTATCACACAAGGCGCCCCCTCCGGTTCCCCTATTTCTTTCTCCACTTACAGATATTTATGAAGTAGGCATGTCCAGATACCAGCTCTGGAACAGAGAGTGACTGCAGGGACTCCTACCGGCAGGTATCAGATTAGGTATCGGGGACATTTGCACAAGTACTCGTGCAAATGTCCAGGATCTGTACCGATACCAGTATCGGTTTTGGGACATCCCTATTATGAAGGATGGACATGACTGTGACAACCTGGCACCGTGGTAGATGTGGAGCCTATTGACTGTTCCCTTTTTACGTCTCTCTCACCTTTCTCCAGGGTAAAACTTGAATCTGTACAGAATGAAAAACTTGATGTGGAGAAGAAGGTTGATGTCTTAACAAGTGAGGTCAGTAGCCACTCAGAGGGTCTCTAAAGTGGTCTCCGTAGAGGCTGGTATATATTCTACAGGCTTCGGCCCAGACACCTTTTTGACCTGACCTTTCTTTTCAATAGATAACTGAACTCCAGAGCAAAAACGAGCAGCTAGTTTCAGAAAAAGAAGAGTTATTCTCAAAAAACTCCAAGAACCAAGAGAACATCCGGGATCTGAGTCGCAGGATACAGCTTCTTCTCAAACAGAGAGACCGGAAGGACTCTGTTTTAGCTCTGGAAGAGTGGAAGGAAGAGCTTGAAGGCTACAAGACAAAGGTCAAAGTGGGGAAAATGTTACTGGTCCATGTCCAGTTGTTGGTGGGCCCTCCTGTTTACTTGGCTAAACAAGTGTGCAGATGGGTGACCAATACTTGGGTTGACTTCTTGAGGCTTTTTTTCATCCTTCTTCATCACTCGCTGTATGTTTCACAAAACTTTTATTCCATTTTCAGCTTTCAGATGCACAAAATGAGTTATCCAAGGTCAAAATACAGAACCATATTCTGGAGCAGGAGAAGACTCTTCTAAAGCAGGAGGTGGAGACAAAGCAGGTGAAGATCGTAGGTTTTCAGAGAATATTAAGTGGAGAGAACACTCGGGTTCTGAACTTCCTCTGTCCCCCTACCACTCCCTGCCCTCATTAATTGACTTAAAGGTCTCCTGAGCTCTATACATCAATCGGCCATGGCTTAAAGGGCTTCTCGTTAATTAGCCAGGGCTTAAAGGGCTCCTCTTCCAACACTGGGCTGTACATGCCAATTGGCAAAGTCCGGGATGGATGGGGGAGGAGGTGTCAGTTTAGCACCGCCTCTTTGACTAATTCAGGGTCCTGAGTCTAATGCTTCCATGTCCTCATAAGGGCAATCCCGAAATGCGATAGTATTAAAGGAGTACTCCGGCGTGCACTGTTTTCCTTTTATCCCGTCCGGGCTGCAAAATAAAAGAAAACAAACTTTCTCTTACCTGCCAACGAGCCCCTGGAGCTCCGGTACACTCCGGTACAGGTGTTCAGTCCCCGGGCTGTATTCTTCTTACTTCCTGTTAGCCCGGCACGTCACACGGAGCTTCAGCCTATCACCAGCTGAGGCGGGACATCGCTGCGGCCGGTGATAGGCTGAAGCTCCGTGTGACGTGTCGGGCTAACAGGAAGTAAGAAAAATACAGCCCGGGGACCGAACACCTGTACCGGAGTGTACCGGAGCACCGGGGGAGCGTATGCAAGTAAGAGAAAGGTGTGTTTTCTTTTATTTTGCAGCCCGGACGGGATAAAAGGAAAAAAGTGTGCGAGGGGGTACTCATTTAAGCTATTGTCTGATGTCAATGAATGTTCTGTATCCTTTGAGTGTGGAGGAATTTTTTTCTTCTTTTTCTACTGTGCTGTGTAGTTGAGATGGAGCGGCTTTCCTGTCTGTGGATGCCTGCTCCGTTAAATAAACTGGTGCCAAAAAGTTACAGATTTGTAAATTACTTCTATTTAAAAAAGTTTTCTATGGGGTTGAGATCCGGAGACTGGCTAGGCCACTCCAGGACATTGAAATGCTTCTTACGAAGCCACTCCTTCGTTGTGCGAAGGCTGTCTGGGCATGCTAGGAGTTATAGTTTTGCAACAGCTGGAAGCACCCTGGTTGGGAAACCCTACCCTGTGGTGTAGTAGTTGTATGAAGACCCCCCCCCCCCCTCTATGACTTGAACTGGTGTTGGTGTGAATTATGGTCTATGTAGAGAAGTATAACACAAATTGTTGTTCCACAGCGGTCGGACAGTCCGGAGGTGACGGAGCTGAGGAACGAGATTTTGCTGCTATCTAAGAAAAATGAAAAATGTATTAAAGAAAAGGAAGCTCTTGGGGAGGAACTGAACAGATGTGTGACCAAGGTACCGCATCGATAGACTGCGCCCGGAATGACATCATATGTTGCGTTTTATACTTGTATACATAAAGTGAAATCCTTCAATCCAGATTATCCATCTCCGGATACTCTGCAGATTTGTTGCAAATTTTTTTCAAAGGGACTTCAATAAATAAATAAAAACTGTAGGAAATCTGCAGTGTATCTGCCACATGTAAACATAGCCCACCATTGGATCCTATGATAAGGAGTCTTGTTGAGTAGAAGATAATACAGTTATCATAATGACAATATATAGTGCTGTATTATGGCCTAAGACCTGGACCGTTGTGGCGACACTGGGGTGCAATGGATACTTATCACTTCGTGATGCCAGGACACCATTAACCTATACACGGTCCGAGGTGGAGACAGCTTCTCCTGGGCCAGACACGGGGGTAAAAAGCACAGACGTCTTGTTACGGATAACCGCCTTTTACTGAGCAGGGTGCAGATGGTTGCCTTGCTGGGACTTATGGTGCTTTTCACCCACTAGAATTCTAAGTCTTGAGAAATGAGCCTTGAAGATATCCCATGATGACTAGGGTTCTGACAAAAGTCCAATGACTAACAGCACCAGGGCTTGACTCACCGCTGTATAGGGGAACACTTGCAGAATGGCGTGGCTGACTTGATTCAGAGATTTTCTCAGGCTTCCCTCCGTATTCACCACACAAGTCTTCCACCTCCTTTCCACACTGCACTCAGCACTGAACTCGGGAAACTCCTCCCCCCTGTACTATATACAGGCGAACTGGAGAGTTCCCATTGGACGTACTGGGTCACCTGGTTACCCCTGAATCTCCCTCTTAAAGGTACAGTACATAAATAACATAATGAATACAGTAAATATAATAAAGTGCTTGAACATGATAAGCAAGGCAACAGTGGGCCCAAAACAGGAGCAGCAGGCATGCCCGAGGAGATCCGCAGTCCACAGGACAGCCTATGGTGCTGGGTCATCACAACAGTAAAATAGATTTGACACACAGAGTTGACACACACAGAGTTGACACACAAAGCTACCCGTCCATAGCAGGGAGCTCGCTCTGCACTCGCACTGTATGTGACCCTACCATCCATGTGATTTTATTGTTACCAGATGTCCCTGTGATAGCAGCAGGTTTTGTGTTAAAGGGGTTATCTAACGTTGCAGTCAAGCATCAGTAACTGTATACATAGGTTGCCTAAGTGATTATTGTAATTACAGAAAGGCCCTTGTTCAGCATTCTCCTTTCTGATATACAAGATTCCTTATCTCCAACCTAGTCTAACTTTTATTCTAACAATGTGGACAGCAGCAGTAACAGCGACTTCACTGTAGACCGACTTTAACGGGGTAGGAGACGTGGCCTAGGTGTAGGCATGCCTAGAAATAATAGAACTAGGAGATAGGCACACTTCTGCTGACTGACTGTATTTCTCACTAAGTACAGGACTGGGAGATATTACTCTTGCAAAAGCCAGGCATAGACTGATTCTAAGGCCTCGTTCAGACAGGGGAATTTCCAACCGGAATAATTCCACTCAGAAATTCTGTTGCAGCAGAGTCCCAATCTGTGGCACCGCGCAAACAGCCCTGTGTGCTCGGTGCAGCAGGATGGGACTGCAATTCTCTGTGCGGAAATGCATTGCGGTCTATGGAGATGGTGCATTTCCGAGCGGTCCTAGTGTCAGCATGTTCTGCCGGCACCCTGTGTCTCCGGAATGTCCACCGGAAATTTTCCTGAAGGACATTCCGCAGAAATTCCGCCATGTGAACATAGCCTTCCAGGTTTAGGTCCTCCACTTTTTCTAAAATAGGGAGGTCAGGCAAGAAACTTTCTTCTGCAGTCATTGGCTAGGAGTTTCATGTGACCAAAGCGTTGTTTTTGTATACATTTAAATGCAAAAAATATTAACCCTATCCTGCCAGATTCTCAGAAGGTTCTCTACCCCTTATCAGTTCACTGGTTTTTATCTTTCCAAATGTTTGGTTGCAAAACTACAACTCCCAGCATTCCGAAAGATTCAACTGTTGTAAAACTACAACTCTTAGCATTCCTGAGGATCCCCCTGTTGCAAAACTACAACTTCCAGCATGCCCGGACAGCCGTTGGCTGTCCGGGCATGCTGGGAGTTGTAGTTTTGCAACATCTGGAAGTCCACAGTGGCCTTAGAGGGTTCCATTCACCAGGCCTGACCCATGTCATCCTGTACGTGTTCACACAGCGAAGTTGGTTGTTCTGTTTTTTTTCCCCACAGTCTGCTAAAGTCGGCCTTCTGGAGAATAAAATAGCGAATCTAAAGCAGGAACAGAGGACGTGGGAGCAGCAGTCACTTACCCTAAAATCTCAGGTCGCCTCATCTCAGGACAAGGTGAGTACAAGATGATATCTAATAGAAATGATTCATATATATATATTATTGATCTGTATGGCTGATTGGACGGTCAGGATTGCGTAGCAGCTGGTGTTGCTTTGGGCTGCGTAACAATGTATCATGAAACCTTTACAGAAACAGCGCCCTCTTATGCACTATGGCTGTGCCTGGTACTGCAGCTGAGCTCTATCTGCTCTGTAATACCAGACACATCCGGACTTTAGACTGACATTATTTTTTTTAATAAAAAGCATTTTTGTGTTTTTGTTTTGTTTTTCGCATTTCTTCTCTCATGCAACGCCCTTGGCTTTCTTGTATCTCCGAACCTTTTTAGATTCATTCTCTGGAGGAAAACCTGCAGAATGTCAACCTCCAGATGTCTCGCATTAAGTCTGATCTCCGTGTTGCGCAGCAGGAGAAGGAGGCTTTGAAGCAAGAAGTGATGTCATTGCACAAACTGCTGCAGAGCGCGAATGCCAAGGTACGAGAGAGAACGAATGTACTGCTATAGTGAAAGCATCAGCATTACAACCAGCAGTGTACATATACATCTAACCTGAGACATTATAATACATTCAACTATTAATCCTGTATTATACTCCAGAGCTGTACTCACTCACTATTCTGCTGGTGAGGTCACTGGGTACATACATTAATTACTTATCCTGTACTGATCCTGAGTTATATCCTGTATTATACTCCAGAGCTGTACTCACTATTCTGCTGGTGAGGTCACTGTGTACATACATTACATTACTTATCCTGTACTGATCCTGAGTTATATCCTGTATTATACTCCAGAGCTGTACTCACTATTCTGCTGGTTAGGTCACTGTGTACATACATTACATTACTTATCCTGTACTGATCCTGAGTTATATCCTGTATTATACTCCAGAGCTGTACTCACTATTCTGCTGGTGAGGTCACTGTGTACATACATTACTTATCCTGTACTGATCCTGAGTTATATCCTGTATTATACTCCAGAGCTGTACTCACTATTCTGCTGGTAAGGTCACTGTGTACATACATTACATTACTTATCCTATACTGATCCTGAGTTATATCCTGTATTATACTCCAGAGCTGTACTCACTATTCTGCTGGTGAGGTCACCGTGTACATACATTACATTACTTATCCTATACTGATCCTGAGTTATATCCTGTATTATACTCCAGAGCTGTACTCACTATTCTGCTGGTGAGGTCACCGTGTACGTACATTACATTACTTATCCTGAGTTATATCCTGTATTCTACCCCAGAGCTGTACTCACTATTCTGCTGGTGGGGTCACTGTGTACATACATTACATTACTTATCCTGTACTGATCCTGACTTATATCCTGTATTATACTCCAGAGCTGTACTCACTATTCTGCTGGTGAGGTCACTGTGTACATACATTACATTACTTATCCTGTACTGATCCTGAGTTATATCCTGTATTATACTCCAGAGCTGTACTCACTATTCTGCTGGTGAGGTCACTGTGTACATACATTACATTACTTATCCTGTACTGATCCTGAGTTATATCCTGTATTATACTCCAGAGCTGTACTCACTATTCTGCTGGTGAGGTCACTGTGTACATACATTACTTATCCTGTACTGATCCTGAGTTATATCCTGTATTATACTCCAGAGCTGTACTCACTATTCTGCTGGTAAGGTCACTGTGTACATACATTACATTACTTATCCTATACTGATCCTGAGTTATATCCTGTATTATACTCCAGAGCTGTACTCACTATTCTGCTGGTGAGGTCACCGTGTACATACATTACATTACTTATCCTATACTGATCCTGAGTTATATCCTGTATTATACTCCAGAGCTGTACTCACTATTCTGCTGGTGAGGTCACCGTGTACGTACATTACATTACTTATCCTGAGTTATATCCTGTATTCTACCCCAGAGCTGTACTCACTATTCTGCTGGTGGGGTCACTGTGTACATACATTACATTACTTATCCTGTACTGATCCTGACTTATATCCTGTATTATACTCCAGAGCTGTACTCACTATTCTGCTGGTGAGGTCACTGTGTACATACATTACATTACTTATCCTGTACTGATCCTGAGTTATATCCTGTATTATACTCCAGAGCTGTACTCACTATTCTGCTGGTGAGGTCACTGTGTACATACATTACATTACTTATCCTGTACTGATCCTGAGTTATATCCTGTATTATACCCCCAGAGCTGTACTCACTATTCTGCTGGTGAGATCACTGTGTACATACATTACATTACTTATCTTATACTGATCCTGAGTTATATCCTGTATTATACCCCACATCTGTACTCACTATTCTGCTGGTGGGGTCACTGTGTACGTACATTACATGACTTATCCTGTACTGATCCTGAGTTATTTGTCTGGCCCGGTGTATAGATGCAGGTTCTGGAGATGGCGGTACACTCCTCAGGGTTACAGAACAATCAGAAGAAACAATACTGGGACGATCTGGAGCAGCTCATGGAGCAGGAGCAGCAGCTTCTCAGACAGGAGAACGAGCGTCTTCAGAGGGAGGTTCACAATACTAAGACCGATCTGACGCAAAGCAGGGAAAAGGTAAGAGGGCTGGTATATTAATGCAGGAGATACTTTTTTCCCCATTTGCTCCTCCTGAAATACTTTGTGCTGCTGTTAGACGACAGTCCTTACCGTATGAATGTTATGCCATAAATGCCTGTGCGTCCCTCTGAGCTTATAATAAAATAATGGACGTATCTCTCATCTGCTCAGGTCCGGCAGCTGGAGGCCTCCATAATATCACTAAAACACCAGAAGCAACAGAACCAGTCCAGCCTGGTGAAGGCCTTGGAGCAGGAGAAATCCAGCCTGAAGAGGGAGTGCGACCAGCTCCAGAAGGAACTGCTATCTGCAAACAGGAAGGTGGGTTCACTTACCTGTATGGAAGGGCCCTAAAAGGCTAATTTCTTCCGAAAACAGCGTCACCCCTGTCCTCAGGTTGTATGTGATATTACAACATGGCTCCATTCTACTACTCTGTTGTGTAACTATATCTAAAGCCAATGTGTATACCTCCAGATGTTGCAAAACTACAACTCCCAGCATGCTTGGACAACTCACCTATGGGAACTCAACCAAGATTTCCACTCAAGGGCTGGTCCTGCTAATGGGGAAAAAGTGCAGGAACTCAGTTCCCATGCGTCCATACAGGACTGGAGACCTGTTGGACAGATATTACAATCACATGGTGGGGTCTCCTATGGGGGACAGGGGGATACGGCTTCCCCGTCAATCCTTTAGATCAGTGGTCTTCAACCTGCGGACCTCCAGAGGTTTCAAAACTACAACTCCCAGCATTCCCGGACAGCCGATGGCTGTCCGGGCATGCTGGGAGTTGTAGTTTTGCAACATCTGGAGGTCCGCAGGTTGAAGACCACTGCTTTAGATGTTGTGGTCAGTACTGACCATGGCATCTATACTATTAATACTGCTGAGTAGAGATGAGTGAATTTACAGTAAATTCCATTCGTCACGAACTTCTCAGCTCGGCAGTTGATGACTTATCCTGCATAAATTAGTTCAGCTTTCAGGTGCTCCGGTGGGCTGAAAAAGGTGGATACAGTCCTAGGAAAGAGTCTCCTAGGACTGTATCCACCTTTTCCAGCCCACGGGAGCACCTGAAAGCTGAACTCATTTATGCAGGATCAACTGCATCAACTGCCGAGCCGAGAAGTTCGTGACGAATCGAATTTACTGTAAATTCGCTCATCTCTACTGCTGAGGCCAGCGTGATCTTGGTCTTTGCAGTTGTGGCAGGATCCCGGTCGCTCTCCTGTGTTGTGTTTGGCAGCACAGGGAATATGCTGTACCCATACCTTCTGTAGCAGGAAAGGATTTGTCTCCTGTACCTACCTATGCTTTATGCTGCTTTTTAATAAATTACCGTATTTATCGGCATATAACACATATCCTTGTTAAAATGAGGGTGTGTGTAGGTGCGTGTATACCGCAATAAACTCTTTCTGGCCCCGCAGAGGCCGATTCAGTTCAATGATTTAAAGTGGCCGCTTTAAATCATGTGACTGCAGCGGCTTCTTCAGGGCTAGAGTCCTGCCGCCACCACCAGATTCCCTCCCCATCCCCGGCTTTCATATCTACCTCTCCTGGGGGGGCGCTCCTGCAGGTGCCGCCGGAGGCTGCAGGAGCGCGCCCCCAGGAGAGGTAGATATGAAAGCCGGGGATGGGGAGGGAATCGGGCGGTGGCGGCAGGACTCTAGCCCTGAAGAAGCCGCTGCAGTCACATGATTTAAAGCGGCCACTTTAAATCATTGAACTGAATCGGCCTCTGCGGGGCCAGAAAGAGTTTATCCGGGTATACACGCACCTACACACACCCTCATTTTACATTTTAACAAGGATATTTGGGTAAAAAAACTTTTTTTGTTCCCAAATTTTCTTGGAAAAACGAGGGTGCATGTTATAGGCCAGTGTGTGGTATAGCCCATTAAACACAAAAGTACTAAAAAAAACTACAGCTCACGGCGCATGAAATTTTTACTTTTAATTTTGGAAAACTTATTTGAGTAAAAACTTTATGGCTAAAACGAAGAGTAGGGTACCAGGTATAGTACAGTGTGTGGTGGATCCGCGTTGGCGGTGGAGTAACCGGTGCCGTCTTCCGTCCTCAGATCAGTCAGCTCGGCGCCCTAGAGCGGGATCTGGAAACCATCAAGGCTGAAAATGAAATCTTACGAGCAAAACAGGGGAAAAGCGACGATCATTTCATGGAAGTAAGTGCCAAAAGTATCAGCCCCTCCAGAGTATTTACAACAGTGTTTCCCAACCAGTGTGCCTCCAGCTATTGCAGAACTACAACTCCCAGCATGCTCTGACAGCCAACAGCTGGAGGCACACTGGTTGCCAAACACGGATTTTAAAAGGAGCTTTGCAAAGATGTTCAATTGACGGCCTACTAAGTTGCGGTGATTTATTGGCTGCTGCCACAGCCGTGGTGGTCCGTGGTGTCAAGCATCATGGGAGCTACATGATATTGTTTCTACCCACCATTATGCGGACCTGGTCACTTCCGCCCATACTAAGGTCCCATTCACGCTATGGAGAATCCACACAGAATTTTCTTGTGGATTCAGACTTCCCATTGGAAATGACGCGTGTCCTTGCGCCTTTAATTCGGGCGGTGCCTGCTGCACACATAATTTCCCCCAGGCAGGTATTCCGTAGTGTGAGTAGGCCCTATGGGTCATGTGATTGGGGACTCTTGCTAATGGGCCCCGGTTTTTGTCTGCCCAGATGTACAAGGTTGAGACTGCTTCATAGTTTGCTGATTTTCACCCTTGTGCACTCACAGACTGGACTACCCAGTAAGATCACTTTTTTTTTCTATGGAAAAATCTGATTGGCTACGGTTGTAGGTGGCCCCTCTTCTTAATTTTTTTTTTTTGTGTGTGCCCAGTTATTAATTACAAAACAAGCAGTGCTCTGAGGTGATTTCACCCTTGGGTACTTTGGTATGTGAGACTGCTTTAATAGAAATTCTCTCTTTCAGATCAACTAGGGGAACCTTTCTATAGAAAAAAAAAATGGTTACTATTGCCAGTTTGCCCCTCTATTTGTCTGTACTGTTATGAATTACAATACTTTCACACTACATGTTGCTCTGTTTTAAAGACCCGTTATAATGTCCCGTTAAGAAAACACTTAAAAATGGCCGTTACAAAATCCCATTCAAGTCTATGGGATATTTTGATTATCTGTTATCAGAAGTTATAGCCAGTTATGAATAACGGACGTTATTTGTGATAGGAGAAAAATTAATGTAACTTTTTTTTTCTCCCATCACAAATAACGTCCGTTATTCATAACCGGCTATAACAGGTGATAATAAACAAAAAATCCCATAGACTTGAATGGGATATTGTAACGGCCGTTTTTAAGTGTTTTCTTAACGGGACATTATAACGGGTCTTTAAAACAGAGCAACATATAGTGTGAAAGGAGCCAAAAAGAGAGTCTGGAGTCTGAAAAAGGGAGTTCCTGTTAAAGCAGTCTCACATACCAAAGTACACAAGGGTGAAATCATATTAGAGCACTGTTGGTCTTGTAATTAGTAACCATACTGACATATCAACTGACATCAATAACCAACTAGGTCACCCTGTCTATAGAAAAGAAATGGTTACTGTTGCCAGTTTGCCCCCTCTATTTGCCTGCACTGTTACAAGACTATTACAATTACAAGACAATCAGCGCATTGAGGAGATTTCACCCATGTGAACTTTGGTATGGGAGAATGTTTCGATAGGAATTCCCTTTTCGGATCACTTTTTTCTAAAGATTGGGTTACTAGTTGGTTACTGTTGCCAGTTTCCCTTCTGTTTGTACAGTTATAAATTACAAGACCATCAGCACACTGAGGTGATTTCACCCATGTGTACTTTGGTATGTGAGACTGCTTCAATAGGAATTCCCCTTTAGGATCACTATTTTTTTTCTCTAATATGGGGTCACTAAGTTGGTTACTGTTACCAGTTGCCCTTCTTTTTGTCTGCACAGTTATTAACTACAAGACCAACAGTGCTCCAATGTGATTTCACCCTTGTGTACTAAGTATGTGAGACTACTTCCCCTTTCAGATCACTACTTCCTATATAAAGGGTGATCTGATTGGTTACTGATGCCGGTGGCCCCATTTTTATTTTTATATCTACAAGGTCCTTAGGGCTCCAGAGTTTCACAGTTTTTTTTTTTTTTTTTTTTTTTTTTTTTTTTTCCTTTCAGTATTCAGGTAAATAATAAAATCTCTCTTCCTGTTCTGTCCTTCGCCTTGTGTTTTTAGACCTCAGGAAATCTCAGAGATGGGTGCAGTGATTCTGAGATCTATGGTAAAATCATCCCGAGTGATCCTACTCCATCATTGCATGACCGTGGCCATTTGTTTTATTTTTTTGTATTCCATCTTGTATAAAAATTCATGTTTTTTTCATGACTGTAAATGGAAATATTATGACGTCTTTTATACATGGGTTATATTACAGCAGGTGTGATCCTTCGTGGGGGCTGGGTGATACATTTATAGCAATGTTTTCCCAACCAGGGTGCCTCCAGCTGTTGCAAAACTACAACACCCAGCATGCTCGGACAGCCAACGGCTGTCCGGGCATGCTGGGAGTTGTAGTTTTGCAACAGCTGGAGGCACCCTGGTGGGGAAACACTGCATTGTAGCATACGGTAATAGAGTATATTGCATGACTTGAGTAATGCTGTGTTTCATGGTGTGTGTGCATGTCTGCACAATGCATTGTCTTAAGTGTGCATTGGTTCATACCTTCACCTAGACGTCCTTACATGGGACTGCTGCAGAGTCAAACCGGGTACAGTTTAAGTCCTATGTAGCTGAAGTATCTAACCTCCAGGTCCCCCCATACAGACGCTGCACTCTTCCTCCAGTGCCACCCATAGCCACTCTCAGCTCCAGCAGCAAGCTTGTGCCACCATACCACGGGAACCATACCTGCAGCTCCAGATGGACAGACGAAACCAACCGCATCCGGCTACAGCAGATAACCGCGGCTCCGACAACAGCTCTCCACAGGTTAGTGCAATCCCCTAATGACCCAAACCCCCCCATATCATGGTGTATCTGTCATTGTTCAGGGTACCCTTTCTCCGGTTATGCCAACCCATACCCACTTCAATTCATTCCATCATGGCATGCAGTCAAGTCAACACAACCACATCGGTGCATTTTATTCCATCTTACTCTGCCAATTGCATCTCATTGTGCGCTAAATGCAGCAAAAGTCGCTCTGACGCCCATCAACCCCCATGATAGGAGTAGTAGTGCATGTTTTCTGAGAACAGTTCTTTATGTAGATGTTGTCCTACTGATTGCAACAAGCCATCTGCCTTTTCTACATGAAGCTTTATTATGAAGCAATTCCATTGTAAAAGTCATTGTTTAGCCTGAAATGGTGGTGCTGTTGCATTGTAATCAATGGAAAAATTTGAGGATAAGTGGTGGCTTAGGGTACTGCAAGTGTAAAGAACTGAAAAAATACCCCCCCCCCCCTTTTTTTTATTTTTATAAAAATAATAATAATAATGTTAGTATTTATAAATCTGTTGGGGACGAAGGGCGTACATGTACACCCTTCACCCACTCCCTTTCTATAACGCAGGGCCACGCCATCATAGCGGGTCAGGCCCGGCCTCTAACAGCGGGGACCCCTGGCTAATAGCACGCCTCACCGATCGCGGCTGCGCACGTTATTAACTCTTTAGACGCGGTGTTGAAACTTTTTATCGCCGCATCTAAAGTTGTTAAAAATCACTCCCGGCAGCTCAGTCAGGCTGATCGGGACCATCCGAGGTGTCCCGATCAGCTAGGACGCATGAGGAGGGTCCCTTACCTGCCTCCTGCACGTCCGATCAGCGATTGATTGCTCCAAGTCTGAAATAAGGCTTGAGCAATCGAGAACACTGATCAATGCAATGGCAGTGATCAGTGTATTGAATCAATGTACTGCATGTTATAGTCCCTGATGGGGGCTATAACATCGCAAAAAAAAGTGTAAAAAATAAAAAAAATAAAGTTAATAAATGTGATTTTAAATCCTTCCTTAAAAGTCTGAATCACCCCTCTTTTCTCATTAAAAAAAAAACTATGTAAATAAACATATGTGGTATGTGCGTAAGTGTCCGAACTATAAAGATATATCATTAATTAAACTGCACGGTCAATGGCCTAGACGCAAAAAAAATTTTGGTCACTTTTTATACCATAAAAAAATGAATAAAAATCAAAAAGGCCGATCAAAACCAAAATGGTACCAATAAAAACTTCAGATCAGGATGCAAAAAATGAGCCCTCATACATCCCAGTATGCGAAAATGTAAGAGTTAAAGGGGTCAGAAGATGACCATTTTAAAACGTATACATTTTCGTGCATGTAGTTATGATTTTTTTTCCAGAAGTACGACAAAATGAAACGTATAATATAGTAATTAATGTATTCATTATTATTAATAATAATAAAGAATTATAAAATAATAAATTATTATTGATGATTTATTCTTCATAACCATTATTCATTACTATTAATATTTTATTATGATATTAGATTATATATTTTACACACACACGTATGATATATATTACATGATACTGTATATATTAAAATAATTAATTACTAATTTATTATATTAGATTATTATTAATTTTTAAATATATATATATATATATATAGTTATGATTAATAGTAATAGAGATGAGCGAAGTTACAGTAATTCGATTCGTCACAAACTTCTCGGCAGTTGATGACTTTATCCTGCGTAAATGAGTTTAGCTTTCAGGTGTTCCGGTGGCTGGAAAAGGTGGATACAGTCCTAGGAAAGAGTCTCCAGCCACCGAAGCACCTGAAAGCTGAACTCATTTATGCAGGATAAAGTCAGCAACTGCTGAGCCGAGAAGTTCGCGACCTATCGAATTTACTGTAAGTTCGCTCATCTCTAAATAGTAATAAAGAATAAATTATCAATAATAATAATAATTAAAGGGGTACTTCGGTGAAAAACTTTTTTTTTTTTTTTTTAAATCAACTGGTGCCAGAAAGTTAAACTACTAATTTGTAAATTACTTCTATTAAAAAATCTTAATCCTTCCTGTACTTATTAGCTGCTGAATACTACAGTGGAAATTCTTGAAACAGAGTGCTCTCTGCTGACATCTCTGTCCATTTTAGGAACTGTCCAGAGTAGAAGGAAATCCCCATAGCAAACACATGCTGTTCTGGACAGTTCCTAAAATGGACAGAGATGTCAGCAGAGAGCACTCTGTTTCAAGAATTTCCACTGTAGTATTCAGCAGCTAATAAGTACAGGAAGGATTAAGATTTTTTAATAGAAGTAATTTACAAATCTGTTTAACTTTCTGGCACCAGTTTATTTAGGGGAAAAAAAATAATAAATTTCACCGGAGTACCCCTTTAATACTAACATTATTGTCTTTTATTTTTTTATAAGGGGCTGTTTTTTAGTTCTTTACACTTGCAGTACCCTTCAGCCACCATGTATCCATATATATATATATAATATATATATTTTTTATTATTATTATTATTTATATAGCACGAACACAGATTCCACTGAGCAATAAATTCAAATAGGTTTTAATGATTTTCCCCTGGAAATGGCAGATTCCTTGTTCTCATCCTATATTGTGTACAGTGTTAGATTTCCTTTTGTGTATAGATATAGAATCTTGTATATTGTCCTTCTTCTTTGTCTTCTCGGTTATACTTTTTTATATGTATTTTTGTTTAATATTCTTGCCGTACTGGAACTGCAACAATCAGCTGACTATGGCAGAGCAGAGGAGCCGTGACAGTGTATCTGCACATTTCCTCTATTATCTGATGGTACATAGGTGGCTGCTGTTGTACCAGAGCAGTCATAGCCTCTATTATTTCTTCCCCATGTCACCCTATTAAAGGGAACCAATCATCAGATTTTACCCTATGTAACGCTTTGCCAAGCGTCATATAGGGTAAAATCTGATGATTGGTTCCCTTTAAATAAATAAATAAATAAATAAATAAATCATAAAAATAAATTTAATAATAATTAAAATTATATTAATAAAAATAATGTATTATAATTATAATAAACAATAATAAAATGTTTATATTTTATTATTATTACATTAAAATAATTTATATAATTAATTTTATATAGTGCTAAAAATTACTACAATACCAAAACGCTACTGTATTGTAGATTTGAGTGCTGTATTTTAACCCTTTTCTTCTGCACCCGTTTTCCTTTGCTTTAGTTGCACAGATACAGATAAACTTTAATCTTCCATAGAAGTCCCTGATATAATCCTGCATGGCTCCATGTGCTGCTGTACTGAATGTATTCCCCTTGTCCTCCTTGTTTAGATGTTGTGTTTAGAGATGAGCGAACTTACAGTAAATTCGATTCGTCATGAACTTCTCAGCTCGGTGGTTGCTGACTTTTCCTGCATAAATTAGTTCAGCCTTCAGGTGCTCCGGTTGGCTGGAAAAGGTGGATACAGTCCTAGGAAAGAGTCTCCTAGGACTGTATCCACCTTTTCCAGCCCACGGGAGCACCGGAAAGCTGAACTAATTTATGCAGGAAAAGTCAGCAACCGCCGAGCCGAGAAGTTCGTGACGAATCGAATTTACTGTAAGTTCGCTCATCTCTAGTTGTGTTGCTTGTGTATTTAACCTTATTAACTTTTTTTTTATTTTTTATCAATGTTCCTCCCAATGTTGTCAACTTCCGAAGGTTACGTGTAAGGGGGTATCGACTGGTGCCAGAAAGTTAAACAGATTTGTAAATTACTTCCATATCAAAATCTTAATCCTTCCAGTATTTATCAGCTGCTGTGTGCTCCAGAGGAAGTTGTGTAGTTCTTTCCAGTCTGACCACAGTGCTCTCTGCTGACACCTCTGTCCATGTTAGGAACTGTCCAGAGCAGGAGCAAATCCCCATAGCAAACCTCTCCTGCTCTGGACAGAGGTGTCAGCAGAGAGCACTGTGGTCAGACTGGAAAGAACTACACAACTTTCTGTGGAGCATACAGCAGCTAAGTACTGGAAGGATTAAGAAGTAAATTACAAATCTGTATAACTTTCTGGCACCAGTTGGTTTGAAATTTTTTTTACCCCTTTTGGGGTACCCCTTCAAAGTAGCCCTGCGCTTTCATGGGGCCATAGTGTATATTCCTCCAGATGTATATATGGCTGCACAGAACCCTTTCCTGTCCGCCAGCCCTATACACTCCCTTTTTTATTTTGTACATGTTTAATACTTAAGTTTAATTTAATATGAATATTATTTCCAAACCTTAAGGTCAGTGTATTTACAAACCAGGGTGCCTCCAGCTGTTGCGAGACTACAAATCCCAGCATGCCCAGTCAATCCTAGGACAGTGTTTCTCAAACAGGGTGCCTCCAGCTGTTGCAAAACTACCACTCACAGCGTGTTTCTCAACCAGGATGCCTCCAGCTGTTGCAAAACTACAACTCCCAGCATGCCCGGACAGCCAACGGCTGTCCGGGCATGCTGGGAGTTGTAGTTTTGCAACAGCTGGAGGCACCCTGGTTGGATACCACTGACCTAAGCTTGAGGGTTCAGTAGGCCACATCCATCTGGATCTGCACCTCCATGTTTAAGGGGTACTCAGGTGGAAAACTTTTTTCTTTTTTTAAATCAACTGGTGCCAGAAAGTTAAACAGATTTGTAAATGACTTCTATTACAAAATCTTAATCCTTCCAGTACTTATTAGCTGCTGAATGCTACAGAGGAAATTCTTTTCTTTTTGGAACACAGAGCTCTCTTCTGAATCACTAGCACAGTGCTCTCTGCTGACATCTCTGTCCATTTTTAAGAACTGTCCACAGTAGGAGAAAATCCCCCTAGGAAACATATGCTGCTCTGGACAGTTCCTAAAATGGACAGAGATGTCAGCAGAGAGCACTGTGCTCGTGATTCAGCAGAAAGCTCTGTGTTCTGTAGTATTCAGCAGCTAATAAGTCCTGGAAGTCTTAGGACTTTTTTAATAGACGTAATTTACGAATCTGTTTAACTTTCTGGCACCAGTTGATTAAAAAATAAATAAATTAAATAAAGTTTTCCACCGGAGTACCCCTTTAACCCTTTGGAAGTTGACATCTACAGTAGAAATGCCCCCTGCTTTGCATGTCCTGTTTGCTGACATACGTTGTTTGTCTTTGCAACTTTGCCATAAAGTGAAACTGGGGTGAAAAGTACCATTGCCCTTTTCTCCCATAGGCCTTGCTTCCGGAGCAACGAGCGCTGCATGCAGACTCTTACCGACGAATTGGCCGCCTCTGAGAATTGTCTTCTTCTAACAAGCACCTAACCTCCCCTAACACTGGCATAAGCTGAGAAAGACCTATTGTTGTGAGGGCACCGCGCCCAGCTGCTTGGCTGTTCCTTTCTTATTTCTTGTTATAACCTTTAGCAGTATTACGATGCGACGGCGGCCATTTTGTGCGGCCATCTTTGTCCGTTCACAGAGATTCTCTCTCGAGGTCTTTGCACTTTTTTCCCCTGTCTCTCTTCTTCCCTCCATAGTTTGAATCTCTGTGAACGGATGAGTCTGCGCCCTGGCGATTAAGCCTCACGTGTCACAAAATGGCCGCCGTCCAGAATGTCTGGCTGTGAGGCACACTGAGAAGAACATCACCCTGCGCCCCCATACCCCCCCGCCCCCTCCAAAAAAAAAAGAATCACTGTAAAATGTCAGGTTGGGAAAAAGTCTATTCAAGCAAAATGTCAAAATGTTCTGTGTAACAAGGCATTATGGGTGTTGTGGTACCTGGGTGACCACTGGGTAATGGCGGTCATATTAGCTGGCACTCATACTAAGGGTATATCCATAGGCCCTGCATAACAAAGCCCTGTGGGCATTTAGAAAACTGGGTGGCATAACTGTGGGGACCAGGCCACCATATTGATCCAACTTTCCGAGAAGCTGGAGACCATCATAGCCACCATTTTAACTCAACTCTTAAAGGACCATCATGGCCACCTTATTGACCTAACTTTCTGAGACTATTGTGACCATATTGACCCAACTTTCTGTAACTGTGGGGACCATGATGGCTGCATTTTAACCCAATTTTACTAGACTGTGGAGACCATTGTGGCCACCATATTGACCCAACTTTCCGAGACACTGGAGACCATCATGGCAATAATATTGACCCAACTTTCCAAGACACTGGGGACCATCATGGCCACAATATTGACTCAACTTTCCAAAATTCTTGGGACCATCATGACCGCAATATTGACCCAACTTTCCGAGACACTGGGGACCATCATGGCAATAATATTGACCCAACGTTCCAAAACTGTGAGGACCATCGTTGGCACCATATTGACCAAACTTTCCGACACTGTGGGGACTGTCATCATGGCTGCAATATTGACCAAACTTTCCAACACTGGTCAATATTGCAGCCATAATGACAGTCCTCACTGTGTCGGAAAGTTTGGTCGATATGGTGCCAATGATGGTCCCCACAGTCTCGGAAAGTTGAGTCAATATTATTGCCATGATGGTGCCCAGTGTTTCAGAAAGTTGGGTCAATATTGCGGCCATAATGCTCCCCACAGTTTGTAAAGATGGGCCAATATGGTATATGGTGGCCACGATGGTCCCCAGTGTCTCTGAACGTTTGAAAGTTTGTGACTGTCATCATGGCTGCAATATTGACCAAACGTTGAGAGACACTGGGGACCATCGTGGCCACTCAATTTACGAGACTGTGGGGGGCCATCGTGGCTGCCATATTGGCCCATCTTTACAAACTGTGGGGACAATCATTGGCACCATATTGACCCAACTTTCCAAGACTTTAGGGACCATCATGGTCACCATTTTGACTCAACTTTGAGAATGGGAAACATCATGGCAGCCAACTTTTCAAGACACTGGGGACCATCATGACCACCATATTAGCCCAACTTTCCAAGACACTGGGGACCATCATGACCACCATATTAGCCCAACTTTCCAAGACACTAGGGACCATCATGGCCGCCATATTGACCCAATTTTCCAAGATTTAACAAAGCTGAATAGATCTTTCTTTGACTTGACTCTAAAAGGGCTTCATGTACTGGTGATTCTTTTCTGGGAGGGGGATGTTGTTGTTTCGAACTGTATGTAATTACTATTACGTCTACAAATGTTGTGTGTAAAATACATTATTTAAAGAAAGATCATCGTGTAAAGTTTTATGTATTTATACTATTTATTAGATTTTGGTTTCCGTCCACTCGATATATTTATATTCCTGTTTTGTAACAACTTTCTTTTTGACTTGGGGCAAATGACCTTTTATACGCGGCACATGGAGATTTATTGGCCCCTTTATACTGGATTTTTGTCAAAAATTTGTAAGATACTTTTGGAAGAGAGAAAAAAAACAGATGTTTTTGATGCTGGGAAATAAAAAAAATTCTTTTAATTACGGAGATTTGTTTTGTTTAATGAATGAACTGCTGTATTATATGTAGACTGGTGTGCCTCCAGCTGTTGCAAAACTACAACTCCCAGCATGCCCGGACAGCCGTAGGCTGTCCGGGCATGCTGGGAGTTGTAGTTTTGTAACAGCTGGAGGCCCACTGGTTGTGAATCATTTATATAAATTTGTATCCATTCCGTTTTGCGCAAATTTGGTGGTTGACTTCAACGGAGTCGGAATAGAATTGGTCCAATTTCAAAAGTGCCCCGATTGGCCAGAAAACTCAAAAGTTGGATTCAGTCCTAAAAGACCTCAGGGTGTCATACACAACTTTTCAGAGCAATGTGGGCACTTGAATTTTGTCCAATTTTCTTTAAAATGTGCTTATTAATTTTGGGCCAGGGGTGTCAAACTCCTTTTTCACATTGGCCTTATGGCTGCCTTCAAAGGGCCACTTGTAATTGTAAGAGCTTGTTGGCCCCTCACACTTCCCCCCCCCAATATAGTAGTTAGGTCCCCTCTGTGTACCCCTATAGTAGTAAGGCTCTTCACACTGCCCCATGTAGTAGTTAGGACCCCTATAGAGTAATAAAGCCCTCCCACACTGCCCCTATATAGTAGTTAGGCCCCTTACGCTGCCCCGTGTACTTGTTAGGGCCCCGTGTAGTAGTTAGACCCCTTACACTGCCCTGTGTAGTAGACCCCTCTATAGTTACTGGGCCCCGACACTGCCCCCATATAATAGTTAAACTACTACACGGGGCAGTACTACTATATGGGGCAGTACGAGGGGGGGGGGGGTCTTAGTACTATATAGGGGTCCTAACTACTACACGAGCCCCCCCCCCCCACTGCCGTCAAATAGTAGTTCGGCCCCTCACACTGCCCCGTGTAGTAGTTAGGACCCCTATATAGTAGTAAGGCCCCCACATAGCAGTTAGGGCCCTTAAACTGCCTCATGAAGTAGTTGAACCCCTACACTGCCCCCATATAGTGGTTATGCCCCTCACACTGCCCCGTGTAGTAGTTAGGACCCTCACACTGCTCCCATATAGTAGTTAGGCCCCCTACACTGCCCCCATATAGTAGTTAGGCCCCCTACACTGCCCCCATATAGTAGTTAGGACCCCCACATACCACTCAGCAGTGGAAGCACAGGGAGCAGGAATGAGCATGTAATTCTTTGGTGGCCCAAGAGGTCTGGATGTGGTGGGCCAGATGTGTTTTGCGCCCCGTGTGTTGACACCTGTGCCTTTAGGTCGTTAAGTTATTAATACTCCAGTAACTGTGAGACATGATTTTTTTTTTTTAGCCTAGTCCCTTTATACAGAGATTAATAGACATAGTAGGCAGTCACTTTTTAAAGCGATGCTATAATTAACACATTGACAGGCACATGTCAAAGTTGTGATGGGTCGGTGTCTTGGTGTTCAGACCCTGCTGGTCACTGGAAGGATCCTGAAGAAACACTTGACTGAATGCTTCTCTCCCCGACTCAATTCCTGTCTTGCTACAGGAGACAAATTTCCTAGACTTTTATAGGATCAATTTCCTGCAGCAAGAGAAGAGTGCTTCATCCAGCTCATTCTAGCGATCAGCTAAGTGCTTCATCCAGCTCATTCTAGTGATCAGTGGGGTCTGAACCCATGGACCCCGACTGAGAAAAAATTTCTATATATCCCTATGACACGTCAAGTTATAGGGTAATGGTGGCCCCTTTACCTTCTGGGCTTCTGTGCCACGATGCCCACCCCTCTCACTACACTGTGATTGGATACTGCCATGTGGTGACTGAATAACCCTGTTACGCCAATATCAGGGTGATGTTAGCCTATCACCCTGGTCGTGTTCGGAGCGATCACTACATCTACCTCAGTCATGCTCCACGGACCTTCAAAAACTCCCTTCAATGTCTATCAGTAGGTTTGAGCCATCGGACTGAAGGCCAGGTGAAGCAGGCCAAATATATGTAGATGCCTCCATTGGAATGTCATGCTTATTGATTGACCAAAAAAGTTTTAATCCTCCTCGTCCTGCGAACACAAGTGCCATGGGGGTGGTCCCTTTCTATGCAATGTCTTGGGCTTTCTGCTCTGAACACACTCCCTATCACCTATGTCAGTGGTCTCATACTGTGGTCCTCCAAATGTTGCAAAACTTCAACTCCCAGCATGCCTACAATGCCTGGCCCATAGAGAGCTGGAATTGATCATTGTCCCTCACAGAGATCTTCACCCAACACCGGCTATCTATTCTTCTATTCCCTAGAGCAGTGTTTCCCAACCAGTGTTCTTCCAGCTGTTGCAAAACTTCAACTCCCAGCATGCCCGGACAGCCAACGGCTGTCCAGGCATGCTGGGGAGTTGAAGTTTTGCAACATCTGGAGTGCCACAGTTTGAGACAACTTAGGCCTCGTTTACATTGCCGTCTGACTCCGCTATTCGGAGTTCCATCAGCAATCCGGCCAGAAGGACGGGAATTTAGTGGAGAAAAAAAATAGTGCAAGCTCTATTTTAAAAAAAAATTCGCCGCTAAAATCCTGTAAAATTTACCGGGTCACCGACGGTCCCCATGCAAGTGAATGGGGGCTGTCGGGACCGCTGTAGCCATTTGCATCAGACCCATTTTGGGGTCCGATCGGCTCAAAAAATTAACTATCGGACCACTAACGGGTGTGATGCAAGCAGCTGTGTGAACCTAGCCTTAACTAGAGTCATCACTCTAATGGTCTCCTAGGTGGATGCCAAATTGGTCACTCAAAGCAGGACGATTGGGGAACATTTGATTTTGGACAGCCAAGATTGTTTTTTCTTGAGCCAAACGGACTCTGAAATGGGTCGGATGTGAACGGCTCCTGCCGGGGCCCCGTTCACTTGCATGGGGTCAGTCAGTGATCCGTTAATTTTACGGGAGTTTAGCAGAGAAAAAAATTGTGCAAGGCCGACGGCAGTGTGAATGAGGCCATAGCTGTAGGGTGGATCAGGGCTGCACACATGACCAGATGTGGATCCTCAGAAGAACTGAATGAAAAGTCCTTCCCGGAGTCGGATCAACAGAGGTGACTTCTAATATTTCCAATGATTCTGACATCTGAGCCGATTCCTAAGTGTAAGTGATCCTTCAGATGATCTGCATGAACGTTCACTGATCAGATTACCAGGACTCTATAGGGTTAGTATTGATCCTTTATGATGTTGTATTTTTCATAGGGTCAACCGGAGCAGCTGCTGAAAAAAATGGAGGTCCGAATGCTGGAGGTGGAGCAGAAACTGAGAATTGTGAAAATGCTTCTGCAGGAAAAAGTGAATCAGCTGAAAGAACAAGTAAGACTTCCCAGCCAGCATAATGGCGATGGCGGACAGTCCATCTAACGAGACTATGTGGTTACTTTGGGACCCAGTCTATAATTGGGCACCATTTAGTGGTGATACCCTGTCCGGTGCAGGTTGTCAGGCAAGGGGTGGAAAATGGACCTAAGGTTAAACAAATGGGTTTTGAGAGGAGAAACCAACAGCAGGCCCTTTCCACCCGGTTGACTACATAGTTGGGACCCCACTGGGCACCCCTCTCCATATAAAATGTTGTCTGCTTGCTGCCACTCAAACAGTAAGCTCAATACCAGAACCATATGTAGTAAGCTTCCCCTAGAGGGCCCCGCCGTGCAGTAGGCTTCCCCTAGAGGGCCCCGCCGTGCAGTAGGCTTCCCCTAGAGGGCCCCGCCGTGCAGTAGGCTTCCCCTAGAGGGCCCCGCCGTGCAGTAGGCTTCCCCTAGCGGGCCCCGCCGTGCAGTAGGCTTCCCCTAGCGGGCCCCGCCGTGCAGTAGGCTTCCCCTAGAGGGCCCCGCCGTGCAGTAGGCTTCCCCTAGAGGGCCCCGCCATGCAGTAGGCTTCCAGCCTTTCAGCGCTGCAGATGTTTTTGAACTACATGGTAGCATCATGGGAGATGTAGTCAACAACATCTGCAGTGCCGAACGTTGCCTACCCCTGCTCTAGTGGTGACTGCAGACAACCAGGATGGGATCCTTTTAAAGGGCTGGTGCCAGGAAGTTAAACAGATTTGTAAATGACTTCTAGTAAAATAATCTTAATCCTTCCAGTACTTATTAGCTGCTGAATACTACAGAGGAAATTATTTTCTTTTTGGAACACAGAGCTCTCTGCTGACATCACGAGCACAGTGCTCTCTGCTGACACCTCTGTCCATTTTAAGAACTGTCCAGAGTAGGAGAAAATCCCCCTAGCAAACATATACTGCTCTGGACAGTTACTAAAATGGACAGAGGTGTCAGCAGAGAGCTCGGTGTTCCAAAAAGAAAATAATTTCCTCTGTAGTATTCAGCAGCTAATAAGTACTGGAAGGATTATTTATTTTAATTTACAAATCTGTTTAAAGGGGTACTCCGGTGAAAACCTTTTTTTACTTTTAAATCAACTGGTGGCAGAAAGTTAAACCTATTTGTAAATTACTTCTATTAAAAATGTTTAATCCTTCCTGTACTTATTAGCTGCTGAATACTACAGAGGAAATTCTTTTCTTTTTGGAATTCTCTCTGATGACATCACGAGCACAGTTCTCTCTGCTGACGTTATTATAATAATAACGCTTTATTTATTGTTGTCCTTAGCGGGATTTGAACCCAAGTCCCCAGCACTGCAAGGCAGCAGCACTAACCACTGAGCCACCATGCTGCCATCAGCATGCATCTGCTATGCATGGTTGCTAAAATGGACAGAGATGTCAGCAGAGAGCACTGTGTTCGTGATGTCATCAGTGTTCCAAAAAGAAAGGAATTTCCTCTGTAGCATTCAGCAGCTAATAAGTACTGGAAGGATTAAGATTTTTTTTTTTTTTAATAGAAGTAATTTACAAATATGTTTAACTTTCTGCCACCAGTTGATTTAAAAGAAAAAAGGTTTTCACCGGAGTACCCCTTTTAACTCTGTGTATGCAGCGGATCTGGAGCTCTGTATCAGGCAGCAGTGGCTCTTCTGACCCTTTTTCATCTCATAGGTCGTCAGAAACACCAGAGCGGACGCTGCCATTAAAGATTTGTACGTAGAAAACTCTCAGCTGCTTAAGGCTCTGGAGATGAGTGAGCGGAGACATCAGACGGCCGAGAAGAAGAACTACTTACTGGAGGAGAAGATCTCAGGGCTGAGTAAAATAGTGAGAGACCTGACGCCCGCCGGCCTGGGGGGAGCGCTCAACACTCCGCGGAGGTCTTGACGCCAAGGTGGAGTCTCCATTGCTGCTCCTAGAACTCACAATAGTCAAAAACAGACGATTGACCCCGAGCACTACAGGGCTACTATCTATTGCTGAATGTATGAGCCCCACTTTGGCCTTATAATGTGAAGCATGTGGTATTCCACTCATCTACAACAGTGGTCTTTAAACTGTGGACCTCCAGATGTTGCAAAACTACAACTCCCAGCATGCCCGGACAGCCGTTGGCTGTCCGGGCATGCTGAGAGTTGTAGTTTTGAAACAGCTGGAGGCCACAGTTTGCAAACCACTGACCTACAACATAAAAAATTAAAGAGGTACTCTGGTGGAAAACTTTCTTTTTCTTTCTTTCTTTTTTTTATTTTTTTAAATCAACTGGTGCCAGAAAGCAGAACAGATTTGTAAATGACTTCTATTAAAAAAAAAAAAAAATCTTAATCCTTCCAGTACTTATTAGCTGCTGAATACTACAGAGGAAATTCTTTTCTGTTTGGAACACAGTGCTCTCTGCTGACATCACGAGCACAGTGCTCTCTGCTGACATCTCTGTCCATTTTAGGAACTGTCAAGCGCAGCATATGTTTGCTACGGGGATTTTCTCCTACTCTGGACAGTTCTTAAAATGGACAGAGATGTCAGCAGAGAGCACTGTGCTCGTGAGGTCAGCTGAGAGCTCTGTGTTCCAAAAAGAAAATAATTTCCTCTGTAGTATTCAGCAGCTAATAAGTACTGGAAGGATTAAGATTTTTTTTTTTTTAATAGAAGTAATTTTAACTTTCTGGCACCAGTTGATTTAAAAAAAAAAAGGTTTCCACCGGAGTACCCCTTTAAGTGAGGCCAAGCCTGTAAACACGAGTGGTGCAAAACACCAACAGACTCTTTCCTGGACCTCCCCCTATAAGTGATGCTGCCGTTGCACAACCTTCAATATGGAGGCCAAGGCCGTCGCGCAAGTTTTGTATGACGTTCTCCCATCTGGATTTATTGTACCGAACCTTCTGCAACTCCCTTCACCTTACTTTTCACTGGTCTCCGAACATACCGCCACACTGTGCATTGGAGGAAGCCATGTTCTGAGCCTTCCAGGTGTGCAAAAGTAGTGAAAAAGCCGACTCCTTATATATCTGATGTAAAGAATAGTGGACTGGGTCATTACAGACACAGGGTTGTTTGCAAATTTGTATAAAAATGGTTGTTTTTGGATGGCGTATCCTAGGTGGAGCTTGAATTTCCCATTGAAATGTTGGCCATAACACTTCTGTCAATAGACAAATCCGGGATACCAGTTCTGTCATTGCTTGCGGGACAAGCTTTTTTTTTTTTTGGTAAACCCCCACCTTTTAAAACTTAAAAAAAATATTTTCTTTGAGTTGTTTTACTTGCTTTTGTATATGACAAATACCCTGCATTGCGTCATCTAGGCTGGATAGGGGCCGTCAGGTGGCCATCTTGGTGATGGAGGAACCTAGAAGTCGGTGGAGGTTTCCTATGTTCCCTTGCTATATTACCCCTCTACTAATGCCCCCTAGCACTTGTCCAGATACGATCACCCAGTGGCCATCTTGGACACTCATATTGATGGAGGAACCTAGAGGGTGGTGAAGGTTCCCCATGTGCCATTGCTATATAACCCCCTCTGCCAATGCCCCCTAGCACTTGTCCGAATAGGATCACCAAGGGGCCATCTTGGAGGCCCATGGTGATGGAGGAACCTGGAGGGTAGTGGAGGTTTTCTCATGTGCCCTGGCTATATTACCCCCTTTGCTAATGCCCCCCTCTCACTTGTCAACACTCCTTATTGGCCATTAGGCCCGAGATCTATGGATTTTCCTCTTCACCCTATTGTTTTAGTATCCCACTGCCGTTTATAAATTGACCAATATTTGGATAAGTTCTCAAGGAACAGGATGGGTTTTTAACCGGTCTTATTGATATGGACGTAAAAGGCTAAGACATCTTGCCCCCTTCACTGCCATAAAGGGGTACTCTGCTGCCCCAGCATTCGGATTATTTTGTTCCGAACACTTGGAGCGGGGGTCGTGACGTCCCTTCCACGCCCCCTCAATGCAAGTCTATGGGAGGGGCCCTGACGGCCGCCACGCCCCCTCTCATAGACTTGGCGTGACGTCATGACCCCGCCGCCCGCACCCAGCGTTCTAAAGGAACGCTGGGTGCTGCACAGAGATCGCGGGGGTACCAGCAGCGGGACCCTCCCGATCAGACATCTTATCACCTATCCAAAGGATAAGATGTCTAGGGACGGAGTACCCCTTAAAGTTTATTGGAAATGTAGCTTTCAATTGGGAACCTGAGTAAATGAAAGCAGACTGAGAAATCTGGGCCTACACTGCCTAAAATGTTATCAAGCAGCACTTCCCTAGTAACCAATTTGCCCATAGCAACCAATCACAGCTCAGCATTAATATCCTTACAAGCTCTGGCAAAGTGAAAGCTGGACTCTGATTGGTTGCTGTAGGCCAAACCAGACAGTTTTGGTTTCGGGCATTTAAAAAAAAAAAATCTGGGCCTACACTGCCTAAAACTTTGTTGTCATGCTGCCGTTCCCTAGCAACCAGACATTTCTGTTCAGGTGACAGCCGGACTCACTCCATGTTATGTCTGGCAGTCCGGTTGCTAGGGAAGTGCTGCTTGACAACCCCATTTTAGGCCCAGATTTATCAACCTGCATGAAACCGAAACGGTCTGATTTTGCTTAGAGAAACCAATCAGAGCTCTGCTTTCACTTTACCAGAGCTTGGTAAGATATCAAAGCTGAGCTGTGACTGGTTGCTATGGAAAAAACAGAAAGTTTTGATTTCGGACAGATTGAAAAATCTGGGCCTACACTGCCTAAAATTGGGTTGTCAAGCCGCACTTCCCTAGCAACCAGACTGCATGCCATTGAAAACCTTATCTAAAGCAAACATTTTGGGTTAAAAAAATTTCACATTATAGAAAATGCTGAATTGAAAACTGCCATTTTGCTATTACGGCTTATTTGTTGTTTGATGATTTTTATAGTTTTTTTGTTTTTTTTTGTTAGATCCCTTAAAACTGGCCTTGTAGTGCAGCGTTTCCTAACCGGGGTGCCTCCAGCTGTTGCAAAACTACAAATCCCAGCATGCCCGGACAGCCAGCGGCTGTCCGGGCATGCTGGGAGTTGAAGTTTTGCAACAGCTGGAGGCACCCTGGTTGGGAAACTGTCATAGTGGGTGGAGCTTTTATGCAAATTTACCCAAAAGTGGGCATCTTGTGGGCAGGGGTTAAACAGGTTACTCAGACCGGTTTAACACTAGCGTAAGATGGACGTGTTTTTGCGTCCGTTTTTCGGCAACAGCTGTCGGTTCAGGTCATCAGATCCACCATTTATCTGGGACATGAGGCTGTCTGAATGGGGGTATCCAGAAATAGGAAAACAGAGCAAATTTTTTCTAAAAACAGCGCCACACCCGTCTTCAGGTTGTGTGTGGTATTACATTGTGGCTCCATTCACTTCAGTTGAACTGAGCTGCAAAACCACACACAACCTGAGGACATGAGTGGTGCTATTTTTGGCAGAAATCAGCTCCGGTTAACCCCCTTGGGAGGTGAAGTCTTGAATAACCAGGTTCTGCACGGCCTGTGACGCTGTGTTTTTATATATTTATTTATTCCTCACTGCCGTCAAATGCATAAAAAATGATTTATAACAATACCGGAAAGTTACAGGTATACGGTTGTGTCCGAATGAAGGATTGTTGTCATAAATGCACACAAGTATTTCATATGGAAGAATAAATGTTTACATGAAAAAAGGTTAAACAAAAATAAAAAAATTGGAAAAAAAATGTAATAAAACTTTTTGATATTTAAAGTTCTTTTGCGTATCATTGTCTTAAATTTTTTTTGCTTCAGTTTATGGTTTGATCACAATTTTATAAATTTTTGGGTCATGGAATTTTAATTTATTCATTTATTTTGTTGCACTAAATTAGGAAACTTCTACAAGGTTGACATGCATCTTATCTTTAATGAGACGACCGGAGTCAGATAGTGTCTGTAGTCGGCTTATTTTTGCCACGTATACGGTTTTTAGGTCCGGTCACAAAACCGGATACAGCCCCCTCCCATAGACTTGCATTGAGGGGGCGGGGTGTGATGTCATGAGCTCCAGCGTTCGGAACAGTTTGTTCCAAACACTTAGCAGTGGAGTACCCCTTTAAGGTGAGAAAGGTAAGCTGTGTAAGAGTTGAAGGCTGTGTCATAGGCTCGCTTAGTGCTAGGGAATCCCAGACACATGCGGCTGCTACGATTGGGTAAACTTCAAATAACGCTGAGGTGTTGTCATAGCCTGCCGACCTCTGCACCTCAGGTGACCTGCGCCCTGCTAACCAATGTGAACCAAACACTGCACTGCTGGCTCTGTACGGGGCTCTGTACGCCGAGGACAGGCGGGGCTCTGCACGCCGAGGACAGGCGGGGCTCTGCACGCCGAGGACAGGCGGGGCTCTGCACGCCGAGGACAGGCGGGGCTCTGCACGCCGAGGACAGGCGGGGCTCTGCACGCCGAGGACAGGCGGGGCTCTGCACGCCGAGGACAGGCGGGGCTCTGCACGCCGAGGACAGGCGGGGCTCTTTACCCTAAGGACAAGCAGGCCGGGCGCACTGGTCTTCGGCGGCAGCAGTGAACTCCGGCACTGCTGCACTTAGACGTGTCTGGGAGCAGAATAACTGTAACCGCTCCATTAACAGGCCCTTTCCCTGTGTCGGGCCCAACTATTTAGAATTTTTTTTTCTTTTTTTTAGATTTTATATGACAGTCGGTGGACAGCGGGCCCTTTTCCCAGCCGGGCCTTCGGACCACGGCTGAATGGACTGGCCGGACAGTCCGCCCCTGCTTATCCCACATGACAAGGTCGGCCATAGCATCTGCATCCAGAGAAATACGACTGTCTTGGTGGGGAACAGAATGTAGTAAGACTAACCATCACTACACAAATGACCTGCCCCGGGGGGGTTATGCGCATCGCTAATGCTAGCATGCCAAGCAGGCTCTGTAGCTCCACCTTTGTAGTGACCTGTGTGATCGTGAACCTGCGTATTTTATCTTTGATTCTGGTTAATTTTTCCAAAGGTAAACTGGCCTGCATCCAAAAAGGTCATCTGTGTAGCGGGACCTTCAGTTTTTTTTGGGGGGTTACTGGCACACCAACCTCTGCAAATAGTTTTAACAACTCCATCAACTTAACAGGCTCTGCATCGGGCGGCACCAGGACCAGGAAATCGTCTAAGTAATGTATGACACGGGTGCAACTGGCGACATTGACGAGTGCCCAATGCAGAGCCTGGGCCAGCTGGTCGACAAGCCATGGGCTGCTCTTGGAACCAAACGTTAACTTAGTTGCAAAGTCATATAAATGATTCCACTTAACACCATCTCCAAAGCTCCCGGCACATGGGTAACAGTTTGAATGCGTCCATGATGTCCGCTTTTGCCAACCATGTACGGGGACCTAAATGAATAATAATTTGTAGCTTTGTCGATGGAGGCATAGTGCATTGTCAATTCTTCTGAATGGATAAGTGGATTGATGATGGGTATTACAGACAAATATGGTGCCGACAAGTCGTAAATCATTCTTTTTTTTATTATTTAACTTGCCACATACTACCCCCACGGTGCTGACCCTTCATGTGTCGAATGGAGGAACCGTGAAAGGGCCAATCATGTACCCCTTACCCAACTCATTCTGTAATAAATCAGATACCACTGGAGGGTCATTAACCGCAGACAACAGATTCCTGCACTCGTACGTGCACTGTGGCTGCGCAATCCGGCCTGTATGAAATCCATTTACAAAATCATCAATTAGCCCCTGTACCCAACCTGGATCGGCGTGCCCTGAAGGGACTCAAGCTATGGCCAAGAGTCACGACTGCCCCTTCTGTGAACATACCGTGCTTGGGTGCGCCCTGTAGCACAGGAAATAAACATGGAGGAGCCTGCAGTTACTTTAATTACAAGAAGATTATTACAAATTAATTATTACAAATCTGACTCCTTCTGAGGTATCTGACCGGGCGCCCCAGCTGTCACGCCCCCTCCCATAGACTTGCATTGAGGGGGATGGGCTATGACGTCACGAGCTTCCGGCTCCAGCGTTCCAAACAGTTTTCCAAATGCTGAGCAGCGGAGTACCCCTTTAAAGAAATAAATAATAAATAAAAAAATAATAATAATAAGGGAGGGGGACACACTATGGACAAGAAATTGAAATGTCCAGTTGTTAATTTGTTAATATAGTTCCAGGAGGTGCTGCGGAGTGTGTGTCACCAATACATGGCTGTAAGAACATAGACGAGTAGAATCCGCGCTCTGTACCGATAATGGAGTGTACCAGAGAATGGAAGGGCAGCGCTGCACTCACCGATACTGGCATTGTTTCGAGTGCACAGAGGAAACAGCTGTTTCATACGTCAAGTGTATTTCTTTCAGCCTCATACGAGGGGATCAATCCGGGTCGATAGTATGGTACCGGAAGGATGAGACAGATTTTTAGAAGAACGGCACAGAATAATACAGTGGTCCCTCAAGTTACAATGGTCACCCAGAAACCAATAAATATTGTATGTTGAGACCAGAACCTGGTAATTGGTTGTGAAGCCACCAAAAATAGGAAAAAGTGAGGATAAAAGGAAAACTGTCAGCTTGCTCCCCCCGCACTAACCAGCGGTACTGACTGGTAATGCGGGGGACGCTGATTAGTTTGATGCTTACTGTGCCCGCATCCGCCGCGCTGTTCATCCGTAATCTTCTATTTTCGGTATATGCTAATTAGGTGCTAACTTGCATCGGCTGGGCTAACTGGCACTCTGACATAAGCGTTTTTGGCCGCAGCGCCGATCAGCGCATCAATATTCCTCCACTCTCTCTTCATTACAGAGTGGGGAGAAGAGGGAGAGGCGGAGGGAGGGGAGGAATATTGATGGCGCTGCGGCCAGAAACGCTGACGTCAGAGTGTCAGTTAGCCCGGCCAGTGCAAGTTGGACCTAATTAGCATATACCGAAAATAGAAGGCGGGTCCGGGCACGGTAAGCATCAAATTGATCAGCGTCCCCTGCACTACCAGCCAGTTAGTGTCCCAAAAATGGAGCCGCCACCACTTGGTGTCCAAAGGAGCAGCTAACCCTGGGACAGGTAAAGAGTACAGAACATGTAATACCTCCCTGTACTGTAGGAAGCGCTACCAGACACCAGTCAGTGCATACACTTCAGTAATACAGGTAAAGAGTACAGAACATGTAATACCTCCCTGTACTGTAGGGGGCGCTACCAGACACCAGTCAGTGCATACACTTCAGTAATACAGGTAAAGAGTACAGAACATATAATACCTCCCTGTACTGTAGGGGGCGCTACCAGACACCAGTCAGTGCATGCACTTCAGTAATACAGGTAAAGAGTACAGAACATATAATACCTCCCTGTACTGTAGGGGGCGCTACCAGACACCAGTCAGTGCATACACTTCAGTAATACAGGTAAAAAGTACTGAACATGTAATACCTCCCTGTACTGTAGGGGGCGCTACCAGACACCAGTCAGTGCATGCACTTCAGTAATACAGGTAAAGAGTACAGAACATATAATACCTCCCTGTACTGTAGGGGGCGCTACCAGACACCAGTCAGTGTATACACTTCAGTGATACAGGTAAAGAGTAGTGCAGAACTTCCTCTTTTAGTACAGAACTTGAACCCATTTTCCACTTTTCCTCTGCACAGGCTTAGATACATCTCCCCCATAATCTTTCCGCTCCCATGTTGTTGTCTAACTGGTGTATGTGACTTGCATGCTACAAAATGACCACAAGGTGGCAGCAGAATAACCACTCTACACAATACAGATATACAATGCAAATGGAGGCAGACTTCAAAAGTGCAAATATGTCAAAACACACAATCATTAAAGGGGTATTCCAGGAAAAAAAAACTGGCTCCAGGAAGTTAAACAGATTTGTAAATTACTTTAATTAAAAAAATCTTAATCCTTCCAATAATTATCAGCTGCCGAAGTTGAGTTGTTCTTTTCTGTCTGGCAACAGTGCTCTCTGCTGACATCTCTGCTTGTCTCGGGAACTGCACAGAGTAGAAGAGGTTTGCTATGGAGATTTGATTCTACTTTGGACAGTTCCCGAGACACGTGTCATCAGAGAGCACTTAGACAGAAAAGAACAACTCAACTTCAGCAGCTCATAAGTACTGAAAGGATTACGTTTTTTATAAAAGAAGTAATTTACAAATCTGTTTCTTTCTTGAGCCAGTTGATATATATAAAAAAGTTTTTTCCTGGATAACCCCTTTAAAGGGACACTCCAGTGCTGTCGATTGGATAGGGGCTAAGTGTCTGATCAATGCAGAGCCCCATTGTTCCAGAAATGGAGGGATGTTTGTGCCTGGATCTCTGTATAAATGTCTTCCCAATAAATGAGTCAAATATTATTATATTATTGAAATAATAAATGGGAATACAGACCTCTAGATACACATGTGGTGGTGTTCTGTATGAAAAGAGCTGGGAATCTATGATAAAGATAGTGTAATTGAAGTTTAAGTGCTGTACAGTACATAATCGATCCTCCGCTGTATCCGTTAGGACTTTGTTAACAGTTACTTGTCGCAAGATACTTGTAGCTAATGCAGCAGATGTATCAAAATGAAGCTGAAAGTTATTGGTGCACGGAACCGCTCGCCGCTTCTACTGATGTTCAGTGCGGTCCTTCTCCTTCCCGGGCTGGTACAGCTGGCCTGATGGAAGAGCTTGGGATATCCCTGCGCTGGCTCTGGAACTGGAAACCGGTGAATGCCGTAGAGCCGGTGTAGTGCGCTGGGGGGGGAGGCTGCACTATGGTGGTCTGGAGGCTGGCACAGATCTGCGTCTGGCCCGTAGGTGGTAATGGC
This sequence comes from Hyla sarda, assembly GCF_029499605.1. Taxonomy (NCBI): domain Eukaryota; kingdom Metazoa; phylum Chordata; class Amphibia; order Anura; family Hylidae; genus Hyla; species Hyla sarda. The sequence continues at coordinate 9,545,993 of NC_079199.1, forward strand.
GAGTGCAGGTGAGCGGTGGATGCACTAGGAGGAAGGTGGAGCCGCTTACTCTTGTTGAAATGCGCGCTCCTCGGCTAAGCAGTGGTCCCAAAATTGGGGGGTTCCAGCAGTTGCAAATAGGTTTTTGCTGGTTGGAGGTGTATCTCCAATGTGGGTATAGTGCCAAACACGTTTCGGGGTGTCCCCTTCTTCAGTGGCCATATATTCATAACACCTTGCCCCGGGGTTAATGCCATCTACCCCATACACCTACACCGCTACACCCTGTGGTCCCGCCATTCACTGTGGCTCACCACATAACTCAGGATCAGTACAAGATAAGTAATGTAATGTATGTACACAGTGACCTCACCAGCAGAATAGTGAGCACACCTCTGGAGTATAATACAGGATATAACTCAGGATCAGTACAGGATAAGTAATGTAATGTATGTACACAGTGACCTCACCAGCAGAATAGTGAGTGCAGATCTGGAGTATAATACAGGATATAACTCAGGATCAGTACAGGATAAGTAATGTAATGTAGGTACACAGTGACCTCACCAGCAGAATAGTGAGTACAGCTCTGGAGTATAATACAGGATATAACTCAGGATCAGTACAGGATAAGTAATGTAATGTATGTACACAGTGACCTCACCAGCAGAATAGTGAGTACAGCTCTGGAGTATAATATAGGATATAACTCAGGATCAGTACAGGGTAAGTAATGTAATGTATGTACACAGTGACCTCACCAGCAGAATAGTGAGTACAGCTCTGGAGTATAATACAGGATATAACTCAGGATCAGTACAGGATAAGTAATGTAATGGATGTACACAGTGACCTCACCAGCAGAATAGTGAGTACAGCTCTGGAGTATAATACAGGATATAACTCAGGATCAGTACAGGATAAGTAATGTAATGTATGTACACAGTGATCTCACCAGCAGAATAGTGAGTGCAGCTCTGGAGTATAATACAGGATATAACTCAGGATCAGTACAGGATAAGTAATGTAATGTATGTACACAGTGACCCCACCAGCAGAATAGTGAGTGCAGCTCTGGAGTATAATACAGAATATAACTCAGGATCAGTGCAGGATAAGTAATGTAACGTATGTACACAGTGACCTCACCAGCAGAATAGTGAGTACAGCTCTGGAGTATAATACAGGATATAACTCAGGATCAGTACAGGATAAGTAATGTAATGTATGTACACAGTGACCTCCCCAGCAGAATAGTGAGTACAGCTCTGGAGTATAATATAGGATATAACTCAGGATCAGTACAGGATAAGTATTGTAATGTATGTACACAGTGACCCCACCAGCAGAATAGTGAGTACAGATCTGGAGTATAATACAGGATATAACTCAGGATCAGTACAGGATAAGTAATGTAATGTATGTACACTGGGACCCCACCAGCAGAATAGTGAGTACAGCTCTGGAGTATAATGCAGGATATAACTCAGGATCAGTACAGGATAAGTAATGTAATGTATGTACACAGTGACCTCACCAGCAGAATAGTGAGTACAGCTCTGGAGTATAATACAGGATATAACTCAGGATCAGTACAGGATAAGTTATGTAATGTATGTACACAGTGACCTCACCAGCAGAATAGTGAGTACAGCTCTGGAGTATAATACAGGATATAACTCAGGATCAGTACAGGATAAGTTATGTAATGTATGTACACAGTGACCTCACCAGCAGAATAGTGAGTACAGCTCTGGAGTATAATACATGATATAACTCAGGATCAGTACAGGATAAGTTATGTAATGTATGTACACAGTGACCTCACCAGCAGAATAGTGAGTACAGCTCTGGAGTATCCAGAATAACTTCATTATTCAGTATTACAGCCATGTCTCTGGGGATAACAGTGGGGATGTTCTGTCCTCCATGGATAAGACTCACATTGGTTTAGTTAACCATTAACCTGCTGCACAGTTCAGGCCTGGGGGAGATGACCTGGAGTAGAGCAGATCCAGGCGTCGCTCCTGCAGCAGAGACTTCTATGAGGATCCATTATGGCGGAGCTGAGGATCTACATGGAGCTGGCGACCCTGGGGATACTATTATTTACTGCACAGATTCATAGCCAGAAGATCCTGTCTGACTGGAAGAAGTGTGGGGACCCCCAGTGTGAAAGTAAGTGCACCCCTGACTAACTACTCCAGGGGGTAACATGGTCAAACCTATCACCTATATGTTCTACCTAATCTTCTATTGCAATAGTCTCTAAACTGTGGACCTCCAGCTGTTGCAAAACTACAACTCCCAGCATGCCCGGACAGCCAACGGCTGTCCGGGCATTCTGGGAGTTGTAGTTTTGCAACAGCTGGAGGTCCCCATTTTGCAGACCACTGTTTTATGACAATAGGGTTGTATGTACTGTATGTTGCATATATAAATGCACCCTAAGGGAATCTCTATATAAGGTTTGTGGCCAGGATAGAAACGACAAAGGAGGGGACAAAGGTCGTGCAGGGTGTTTATGGCCGATTACAGATAGTGAGAGCAGGGGAAGGAGGGCTTAGAGGGGGTGTCCACTTCATACAACCACTACTAAATGTAATATTAGGGCATAAAGCATTAATATATAGAGGATTAAAGGGGTACGCCCTTTTTAATCAACTGGTGCCAGAAAGTTAAACAGATTTGTAAATGACTTCTATTAAAAAAAATCTTAATCCTTCCAGTACTTATTAGCTGCTGAATACTTTTCTTTTTGGAACACAGAGCTCTCAGCTGACATCCTGACCACAGTGCTCTCTGCTGACATCTCTGTCCATTTTAGGAACTGTCCAGAGCAGCATATGTTTGTTATGGGGATTTTCTCCTACTCTGGACAGTTCCTAAAATGGACAGAGATGTCAGCAGAGAGCACTGTGGTCGTGATGTCAGCAGAGAGCTCTGTATTCCAAAATGAAAACCATTTCCTCTGTAGTATTCAGCAGCTAATAAGTACTGGAAGGATAATTTTTTTTTTTTTTTTTTTTTTTTTTTATAGAAGTAATTTACAAATCTGTTTAACTTTCCGGAACCAGTTGATTTAAAAAAATACGGGAGTACCCCTTTAAGTCGAGGCTATAGTTACAGACATGATGCTCGTCAGAGCTGAGAGTTTGCTACAATTGTTTCAAGTCCGTTAGAACCTGCTACTTTTTTCCATGTCTATTGTTTCTGCGGAATCCGCTCAGAAAGCATTGCAGTCTATGGAGACAGCGTGTTCCCGTGCGGTCCTAGTGCCGGCGCCCACTGTCTGTGCAATGTCCAATTGAAAACTTTCCTGTGACACGGGTGTTGGACTTATTGCCATATTAAAGGGGTACTCTGCTGTTCCGATCGCTAGAACCGCCCTGCCCCTTGATGACTGTACGCTCCGCCCCTCAATGCAAGTTTATGGGAGGGGGCGTGGCAGCCGTCATCAAGAGACGGGGCTATGACGTAACGAGCTCCCGGCTCCAGTGTTCGGAACAGTTTGTTCCAAACGCTGAGCAGCGGAGTACCCCTTTAATTATGTTTCAGCACTTTACCCAGAATTAACATATTTTTTATAATTTAGTTGTTATTCTTATGAATGTTATGTCTGTGTTACTGTGCCTTTAAGCAGAGAGCAGTGTACCCCCATGTGACTCGGCCTGCCAATAGGAACCCCTAAATTCGAGCCCATATAGTGTAGTGGGGGAGGAGTTGCCCCAGTTCATCTCCAGTTGTTCCTGAGCTCCAGTAAAGTTGTGTGGAGAAGCCCCTCCCTCTAAGGGAAGACCCAGAGCAAATCTACTTTATCCGGTCATTCTGCAAGGATCACCCGCACGATGGAAGTTCATGCCCCGGCGGAGGAAGCTACAAGACCTTGACAGAACCCAACTACCAGGATCTATCTTCAATTCTCTCAAGTTAGTATCAATTTATTGGGAGAAAGCACCACAAGTCCCAGCAAGGCAACAGAGATTTCAAGGGGTTACGCTGCATCCTCTCACTCTGCACCAGACTGTCAGTGTAAAACCATCTGCACCAGCGCAGTATAGTTATCCGTAACCTGACGTCTGTGTGTTCATTTACTCCCCGTGTCTGGCCCAGGAGAAGCTGTCTCCAACCTCGGACTGTGTATAGGATAACAGTGCCCTGGCGTCACGAAGTGATAAAGAAGCCCTGGAGCGGACAGTATGGGAGAGGAGGGGCACATGACAGTGGGAGGATGAGAGTAGAGGTTGGGGTTAACTGGGGGTTAAGAGTGGGGTGACTTGGGAGGGAGTTCATGCAGCGCAGGAAGTGAAGAGATCAGTGCAGCGCTGGAGGTGAAAGTTGCCCGTCCTTGTATTTTTATGTGGTTGTAGGGGTTGAGTAGGGGTTCCTCTAGTCACAGCGGCAGGGGCTGGAGGGGGACTTGGAGGCATTGGGAGAGATCTGGAGAAGATTATGGAGATATTAGTATGGTGGAGCTGGGGGGTACCCAGCCGGTGGTGGAAATCCCTGCGGGGGAGGTCCTAAAGGGAAATGGTCTCCGAAAGAGGTGCCCTTGGGTCAGGTGAGGTACGGCCAAGGGTAAAGTAGGAGACTGAAGATTCTTGCTGCCTTTAAGCTCCCCTCCCCCCCTCCCGCTGGGATAGTGATTGTAGGATTGTTTTTCTTGCACTGTTAAAATGTTATGGATAATGTTTACCTGATTATTATTAGAGTATTTATATGGTTATTTATATGGTTAAATATGTTACTTAATAAAATTGGGCTGCTGTGGCCTTTTACTACCAAGTTGGTGTCTTTGCTATTTTTGGGGGTATAGGTGGGGTCACAGTGGTCTAGACTATCCCATAGTCTTGTATTTCACTACACCACCTGTGATACCACACAGCAGCCACGCCCCCTCCATTCATGTCTATAGAAGGAGGCGTGACTGCTGTGTACTAGCCCTCATAGATATGAATGGATGGTGTGACATGTTCCGGATACTACCACCACTGCCGGCCCTGGGAAAGGCAGGACCTGATGCGTAAGGCTGGGTTCACATCACGGGAGCGCATACGGCAGGGGGGAGCTAAAACCTTGCGCTCCCGTATGTAATTCATTTCAATGACCCGGCCGGAGTGAAACGCTGGGTCCGGTCGGCTCATTTTTGCGCCGTATGCGCTTTTACAACCAGACCTAAAACCGTTTTAGGTGCGGGGAAAAAGCGCATATGGTCTCACCGTTTGGAGACCACTGCCATAGGCAATCAAATTAGCTATTGCCCCTTGGTGGCCATATGCAAAAAAATTTGGTGAAGCCCTAGCAACATTGAGGTCACATGACCTGGAATCCTCATTAACCCTTTGTGGACAAAGCCAATTTTCATTTATGCTTTTTTTTTTTTATGGTACCTTAAATTTTATTAAAAAAGGTATCTCCATCACTTTTTTGGATTGCTTAAGTCCAAAAAAGAATGAAAACCGCCTGCAAAAATGTCAAAGTTAAAACCCACAGGTAGTTTTTCTTGGAGTTTTTTTTTACTCCCATAGACTTCTATGGGAGAAAAACACCACGATTGCAGGAAAAAAAACGCCATAGGCTCAACATGCTGCGACTTTGCAAAACCGCCAAGGAGCTTAAAAAAAGAGTGAAAAAATGCCAAAAGGATAAAACAAACACCAAACTGAAAACCGCAAAGTGGAAAAAGAATTTTGTGATTTCACATTGATTTGCAGCTAAAATCTGGCCACAGCGTTTTTTCAATGAAAAAGCGCCATGGGGGCCTTTTTGGCCTTTTTTTTTTTTTGAAACAAGTAAACAAGTATAGATTCAGCCTAAGATTATCATCTGAGCTTTGACATAATAAGTAAGAGAACTGAGATAATAGATCAGATGCCTAAGATGATAATTCAGAGCTGTGAAATAATAAGTCAGGGTTCTGAGTTAAGTCAGAAAACGTAAATGTAATAAGACAGGTCGGTGAGATAGTAAGTCGGAGCAGTGAAATATTAAGACGGATCTCTGAAATAAGTACTCTGCGATAATAACTCAGTGCTCAACAATAATAAGATGGGGCACGTGGCTAAAAACTCAGCGCTGTGAGAGAATATATCAGGTGTCTAAGATAACATGTGCCGCTGCAAGTCAGACCTCTGAGATAATAAGTCAGGGCTCTGAGATAATAAGTCAGGGCTCTGAGATAATATGTCAAGGTCCTGAGATTATAAATCAGGGTTCTGAGATAATAAATCAGGGTTCTGAGATAATAAGTCAAGGTCCTGAGATTATAAATCAGGGTTCTGAGATAATAAGTCAGGGTTCTGAGATAATAAATCAAGGTCCTGAGATTATAAATCAGAGTTCTGAGATAATAAATCAGGGTTCTGAGATTATAAAGCAGGGCTCTGAGATTATAAATCAGGGTTCTGAGATAATAACTCAGGGTTCTGAGATAATAAGTCAGGGCTCTGAGATTATAACGCAGGGTTCTGAGATAATAAGTCAGGGTTCTGAGATAATAAGTCAGGGTTCTGAGATTATAAAGCAGGGCTCTGAGATTATAAATCAGGGTTCTGAGATAATAACTCAGGGTTCTGAGATAATAAGTCAGGGCTCTGAGATTATAACGCAGGGTTCTGAGATTATAAAGCAGGGCTCTGAGATTATAAATCAGGGTTCTGAGATAATAACTCAGGGTTCTGAGATAATAACTCAGGGTTCTGAGATAATAAGTCAGGTCTCTGAGATTATAAGTCAAGGTTATGAGATAAGAATTTAGAGCTCTGAAGCTCCCCAGACCTCTCTACTAATAAGCATTTTAGATGAAGGGCCCGGTACCTGACATAATAACAAAGTACAATGAGATGCAGTTTCATAGTTGTCCATAGATGGCGCCATCATTCTTCTGTTACATTGTGTCACCTTCTCCTCCTTTCTCTTTAAGGTTTGATGATGCGAGTTTCAGCCAAACAAGATTACTCCGGCCCCGACTGCAGATTCTTAACTTTTAAAGCCGGACACGAAATTAATGTTTATTATAAACTATCCGGACGGAGGGAAGACTTGTGGCAAGGAAGTGTAAGTGCCGCGACCATCATCTTATCGCCATGACTAGAATGACCAGAAGGTTCCTTCAGGCTTGTGCCCCTATGGTAACACTCACTGTCCCTGCGCTCTGCAGCCCATATGATCATAGGAAGATCCGTCATCATCAGATCAGATTACTGCAAGATGGTTAACGACAATCATACGGGTCTATTCATACGGCAGAATTACCGCTTGCGGAATTCCGCCTCAAATTAAAGCCCATAGACTTCTATAGGATTCCGCCCTTCCATTCACACTTCTGAATTTCCGCTTGCGGAAATTCAGAAGTGTGAATGGGAGTGCGGAATCCCATAGAAGTCTATGTGTTTTAGTTTGAGGTGGAATTCCGCAAGCGGAAATTCTGCCATGAAAATAGACCTTTAGGCTAGGTTCACACTGCGGAACCTCCAGACGGAAAATTTCCGAACGGAGATTCCGAGTGCAACCAGCGCTGACTGAATCAGTCGGCGTTAGGACCGCGCAGACATTGCAGTCCCCAATAGACGGCAATGTGTTTTGCAAGTATTTCCGCCTGAAGAATGAGCAACACCGTTCTTCAGGCGGAAATTTTAAAGCGGATTTTCCGTTCAAGTTTTGAAGCAATTCCGCTTCAAAAATTCCGAAGTGTGAATTTGTGAACAGAAAAGCCATTTACTAGCTTGTGCATTTTAGCAAACAGAATTTCTGCCTGCAATTCCGCTTGGAAATTCCGTAGTCTAAACCTAGCCTAATAGGGGACTATTCACATGGCAGAAATTCCGCTTGCGGAAATCCGCCTCAAAGCCCATAGATTTCTATGGGATTCCACACTCCCATTCACACTTCTGAATTTCCGCCTCAAATTAAAGCCCATAGACTTCTATGGGATTCCCCACTCCCATTCACACTTCTGAATTTCCGCTTGCGGAAATTCAGAAGTGTGTATGGGAGTGCGGAATCCCATAGAAGTCGATGAGGTTTCATTTGAGGCAGAATTCCGCAAGCAGAAATTCAGAAGTGTGAATGGGGGTGCGGAATCCCATAGAAGTCTATGGGCTTTAATTTGAGGTGGAATTCCACCGTGTGAAAAGACCCTAAAGCCAGGTTCACACTACGGAATTTCTGCCTGCAATTCCGCTTTCAAATTGCAGACAGAAATTCTGCTTACTAAAATGTACATGCGAGTCAATGGGTTTTCTGCACACACAATCACACTTCTGCTTAGAAAATTCCGAATTTGTGAGTGGAATTTTCGCTTTCAAATTTCCGCCTGAAGAATTGTGGTGCTCTTTCTTTAGGCGGATTTTTGCCGCACAATCCCATTGACTTCAATGGGACTCTCATTTGAAGGCGGATTTTTACCCAACGTGGGATGGAGGCAGATTGGAAGCGGACTGCAGGCGGAATTTCCGTATGGAGTTTAGTTGGAATTTTAACCTGTTTCTAGTCATGTGACCAAATGGTCCAAAAGGGGCCGGACTTCGGTCCTTAGTGCGCTCCCACTGTTTTCTGCTTCAAGTTTCCGTTTTGAATTGGGGGCCAAAAAATTGTCCGGAATATGGGCGGAATACTCGCGAAAATAAAATTCCGCCTGCAATAAAAAAAAAAGTCTTTTCCACTGTAACCAGCACCTAACGTCTTTTTTGCACTGGCGTGCGCCTGATACGGTATGTGCGCCCTGCTTTTTATTTTATTAACTTTTATTAACTATTAACTATTTTATGTTGTCTACGCTGGATTTGTCATTTTTCCTGCTGTGTGCCTGCAGGAGGCGTGGCTAGCAGATGCTAAACGTATCATTTGCGCAATTTTTTTTTATGCAAATGTATCTGGTGACCGGCTGGCGTAGGGAGGTGTGTGAAGCTTTTTGCGTTTTTTGTGCTATTGAGGGGCTTTCTGTCATTGTTAAAAATGTATGAAGTGACGCGGGCCACATGATAAATTTTGCGCAGCAAACTATTGGGGTGGGTGGGGGATTTATCGTGCGTGAAGGCCGCGGGGGGCTTCTGGTTACATTATTTTTCATGTTTTTCAGACAGGAAAAGCTTACGGCTTCTTTCCCAAGGATACAGTCACCATAGAGGAGGTTTATCTACGTGAGGAAATAGAAATCCCGGCGCAGGTACAAGTATTTATATATTGTAGCTTCCTTAATCCCATGGGGGCAGGATTGGGGTCTGCCGCTTAGGCCGGGCCCGGTCGACTCCTAAAATGCGTCACGGAAACCTGACTGGCCCCATTCAAAGTCAATGCGACCCATTGGGGGGGGGGAGATTTATTAAAGCCTGTGCAGAGGAAAAGTTGCCCAGTTGCCCATAGCAACCAATCAGATCCCTACTTTCATTTTTAACAAGGCCTCTGCAAAATGAAAGAAGCGATCTGATTGGTTGCTATGGGCAACTGGGCAACTTTTCCTCTGGACGGGTTTTGATAAATCTCCCCCATTGGTGTCCTTTATTTTTTTGTGAGAATGGACTCCTGAATGGAGTCCGGATGCAGATGCGCATTTAACTTTGGCTACGCTGTCTATAGGAGCCTTTACACTGCATCTTTTTCACCATTCAAATGATTTAAACTGCAGCTCTGCTCCATTAAAGGGGTACTCCGCTGCCCCAGCGTTTGGAACATTCTGTTCCGATCGCTGGGTGGGGGCTGCGGGGGTCGTGAAGTCACGGCCTTGCCCTTTGTGACATCACGCCACGCACCCTTAAAGGGGTATTCCGCCCCTAGACATCTTATCCCCTATCCAAAGGATAGGGGATAAGATGTCAGATCGCCGCGGTCCCACTGCTGGGGACCCCTGGGATCCCCGCTGCGGCACCGCGCTATCATTACAGCACAGAGCGAGTTCGCTCTGTGCGTAATGACGTGCGATACGGGGGACGGAGCAGCGTGACATCATGGCGCCGCCCCTCGTGACATCACGGCCCGTCCCCTTAATGCAAGTCTATGGGAGGGGGCGTGACGACCGCCACGCCCCCTCCCATAGACTTGTATTGAAAGGGGCGGGCCGTGACATCACGAGGGGCGGAGCCGTGACGTAACGATGCTCCGGCCCCTGTACCGCCCATCATTACGTGCAGAGCGAACTCGCTCTGTGCTGTAATGATAGCGCGGTGCCGCAGCGGGGATCCCAGGGATAGGGGATAAGATGTCTAGGGGCGGAATACCCCTTTAATGCAAGTCTATGGGAGGATGCGTGGCGGAGCCACGCCCCCTCCCATAGACTTGCATTAAGGGGCGTGGTATAATGTCACGATGGGCGTGGCATTGACGTCACGACCCCCGCAGGCCGCACCCAGCATTCAGAACAAAATGTTCCAAACGCTGGGGCTGCGGAGTACCCCCTTAAGATACACTCCCTCCCTTATCTACTTTTGACTGTCAGGAGTGATCAGGAAGCTGAAAACAGCCTCAGCTTTAGAGGTTAATGGGACTTGCCTAAGCTGCATACAACAATTTTTGGTTACTCCGGCAGCTACAACCAAGCCGTAGGGGCTCCTGATCTCCACATAAGTACAATGGGTATTCCCAAAGGTAGGGCTGGGATCTATCAGACATTTATGGGATACCTATGGAGAATGCCATAAATGTCCAAATGGGAAGACCTCCTTAGGGTAGGTTCACAAGTAACTAATCTGCAGCGGATTTTGCAACCATTGACATCAATGGGTCAGTGGAAAATCTGCAAATCTGCCACTATTGCGGAATTTCCGCAGACCCATTGAAGTCAATGGTAGCAAAATCCGCTGCAGAGTTTCCACTGTGGGCGAGATTAATTACATGGGAACCTACCCTCAAAGGGGTATTCCGGCTTTATACATCTTATTCCCAATCCAAAGGACAAGGGCTAAGATGTCTGATCGCAGGGGTCCTGCTGCTGAGACCCCGCGATCTCGGTGCAGCCCCCAGCATTCTCACCACTTCCATTACTTCTTGCAAAAAACAAGGAATCGGGACAAAATGCTAATAATCAAAATGCTAATAATCTCTGTGCGAATAAAAGTTTTTAAAAAATGTGATTTTGTCCCCAGGAAATTGATTTTGTGTGTCTGGATGGGGGTGAATATTTTTTTGAAAATGAGGACAGTGTTTTACGTGACAACGACGCAGACAGAGACGAACCTATAGACCGCACCCCACCGGGAGGTAAGTGGAATTGGTGATTTCTATTGTACAAAGATAATATCTTAAAGGGGACATCGAAGATCAGGAAAAAGAAACAGCACCATAGTTGTCTATGGGCTGCGGTTGGTATTGCAGCTCACTTTAACTGCAATACTAGACACAGCCCATGGACAAGAGTGGCGCTGTTTCTGTATAGTGCTTTTCTAATATATTATCATGGGTTTGTCATGGTCAAATACTAAATCTAAGCAACATATAACTCAGCTACATTGTATCATTGACTAGGTGGACACCTTACTGAAGAGTCACTAGACATCACCACCCAAGAGACACCAGTACCAGAAGCTCCAGTCAAAGAGCCCTGGGCCCCCACCGGCATTGCAGGCTGGTTTGGCATAGGGAAAACCAAGGAAAACAAAGACACAGAGATTGATGGTAAAACCGAAAGCTTGGAAACTAAAAACGAAGAAGCGGAACCCCAGAAACCACTAGAGGAAGCTCCAGCAGAAACGTCTGGTTGGCTCGGGGGACGACTCAAAAAGTTTCTGCCCTTTGGAGGACAAGGAGATAACCCACAAGCCAAAAATGATGAAGAATATAGAGAGGATATAGAGAACGCTTCCAACCCAACCCAACAGACCGACCAAGAACCAAGAAATACTCAAGAGGACAGTGAAGACCCAAAGTCAAAGTGGTTTAACTTCGGACTTAGGGACGTTTTAGGTTTTGGGGCGAAAAGTGAGAAGAAAGAAGCAATGAGGCAGAGTGAGGAAGGAGAAGACAATGTGAGGACACCGGAGAATCTGCTCAGTCAAGACAAAGCAATGGATGGTCATCTGGTTCCTGACCAATTGGACGTCTCAAGAACGGACCAAGCGGACAAGACAAAAGGTGTCAAAATAAACCCTGACATTCAAGTAGAAGATCCAGTCGTAACCAACACACCAGAGAAAGGTGGGTCTGATCATTGACAATGTGAGAGACGAACTGATTGAGATGATAAGAGATGTATCACCTAGATTTTTATTTTTTTACTAACAAGTTAGATACTGAAATATATTATTTTCTTCTTTTTTCTTTTGTGTTTCTTTTTTCTGTAATTTTTTTATTTCATTTTTGTACACTATTATGGGGGCAGCCACCTTGTCTGATCTGTTTTTAACAGCATTTAGAGATATGCTTTACAGCAAACCCCATGGACTTAGGCAACAATAGACTGAAGCTGTCCCATTTACATGAATGGAGGAGTTTTCTGGATGTGCTTTGTGATCTTTTGCAGAAGTCATTACACAGAGAGAAGGAGGCTGAGCTGTGAGCATTATCTATTGTCTAATCTCTCTCTCTCTTTCTATCGGTTTTCCTTTTCTCTGTAATCCTGTCTGTGATAAAGGAGGAGACTGCTGAAAAATGATGAGAACAGAAAGTCTTACCCTCATATAAGGCCTAGTGGCCAGACTAAAAACAACAAGATTTTATAATATAGATAGCAAACTGGAAAATTAGAAAAGACATCACCAAAAATTCTTTATAAAAAATTGTTTAAAATAAAAACTTGATTTAAAAGCAGGTAATTTTTGTGAGGACACCTTCCCTTTAAAGTGTTCTGAAAAACTTCCTCAAGCCACAGGACAACACAGTGGTTTAACTCCGTAGGGTCAAATATACTAAGAAAAAGTCATAGAAGAAAAGGAGAGAAGATCTGGGTGGGGGGGGGGGTCACAACATTTCACAAAAAACATCACAGTCTGCGGAATTAGATAAGTCTAGACAACAAGCAATGTCCACCCCTAGATATCTTATCGATAAGATGTCTGATTGCGGGGGTCTCACCACTGGGGACCTCGGCTGCGGCACCCCAGACATCCGATGCACAGAGCGAACTTTGCCCCCTGCAGGATGACTGGCGATACGGGGCAGAGTCTCGTGATGTCATGGTTACGCCCAGCTTGTGACATCACGGCCATGCCCCCTCAATGCAAGTCTATGGGAGGGGCTGTCACGCCCCCTCCCATAGACCTGCATTGAGGGGTGTGTGGCTGTGACGTCACGAGTGGGGGCATGACCGTAATGTCACGAGCCTCCAGCGCTGCACCCGACACTCTAAATGAACGCCGGGTGTGTGTGTGTGTGTGTGTGTGGGGGGGTGGGGGGGGTGGTTGTCAGGATCAGACATCTGACCCAAAGGATAGGGGATAAGATGTCTAGGGGGGGGGGAATACCCCTTTAAAGAAATATCTTGATACATTGTCACAGAGGAGTGAACTAAATGGCCTTGATTCTGTTGTAGATGACAATGCTAAGGAGGAACTCAATTATATTAAAGACATACATGGATCAGAAGATCGTCGTGAAGATGCAATGACCGAGATGGACAGAACTTCTCAAGCTGAAGGAGGAGAAGAAGAAGAGAAACCGAGAACTGAAGAAGCAGAAGATTCTACACCAACATCAGGTTCTGACCAAGTAGATGAATCCATAGATGTATCTAAGAACATAGATGTCAATGAATATTCTGATACAATGTCACAAGGGACTTATGGGACAGAGATGGACAACACATTTCAAGATGAAGGAGAACATGATAAGAAAATAGAAGATTCCAAAAAAGATTCTACAGAAACATGCGAGTCTGGCCAAGTAGAAGATTCCAAAGAACGTTCTACAGAAACATCCAAGTCTGGCCAAGTAGAAGATTCCAAAGAACGTTCTACAGAAACATCCGAGTCTGGCCAAGCAGAAGATTCCAGAGATCATGCAGATAAGAACGTGGATGTGAATGAATATTCTGATACATTGTCACAAGGGACTGATGGGAATGGACTCATACATGGAGTCAGTTCTGTTACAGAGGAGTATGCCAAAGATGAAGTCCATAACCTCAATGAGAATCAACCAGAGGATCCTCTTGAAGATGCACTAACAGAGACGGGCAACACATTTCAAGATGAAGGAGAACATGATAAGCAACTGCGACAGAGAGAAGAACATTCTACAGAAACATCCAAGTCCGGCCAAGGAGAAGATTCCAGAGAACATGCAGCTAAGAACATGGATGTCAATGGAAATTCTGATACATTGTTACCAGGGACTGATGTGAATAGGATAATGCATGAGGTCAGTTCTATTGTAGAAGAGCACGCCAAGGATGAAGCTCGTAACCTTAAAGAAACACACGATGAGAAACCAAGACGTGAAGAAGCCGAACATCTTCCCCAGACTTTAGGGTCTAGTCAAGCAGATGATTCCAGAGAACATGTAGTGAAGATGAATGGATATTCTGACACATTGTCACATGAGGCTGTAGATAGGTATAAACCTGGAACAGATAATCATGATGAGACTGAAGTCATAAACCATGAAGAGACCGATCGGCCAAAGACTCCTCCAAAGGAAGGAAGAAAATATGAAGAAAGACTCAAGAGGCTTCAAAACGTCAACCCAAAGAAGATCCAAAAAGGAGATGAAGAACAAAATGTTGATGACCGTATTTACTCGACTTCTCAACATATTATAGATGAATCAGGAACAACAGGAACAGGGAGTCTGAGCACAAAGTCAGAAGATTACGAGGTGGAAGGAACGGTCAAGGAGTCTGCAGAAGACAAACCTGTGTACACAACTATGGATCACGAGTATCGGAGAGGTCTGGGCTCTAAGGTGGAAGAAGACTCACAATGGGATCCTATGGGGTCTGCAAGTCCCCAGATCAAGAGCCAAGAGGGCAGAGACAATGGACCTGATACCTCTGAGCCAGGTGATGGTGAACGTCTTACCGAAAAACATTTACTTCAGATGTCAAAAAGCATATAACAAAAACAACAAAATTCCGCCTTTCTAGGTTATATTTGTTACCCAGTAGTGTTGAGCACGAATGTTCGTAATGACAATTTTTATCGCCAATATTGGCACTTCATGATTCGCTAATATTTAGAATATAGTGCTATATAATTGTAATGACAAATATTAGTTTTTTTTTTTTTTTCACATGCTAATTTTTATGCAAATGTAAAAAAAATTTCACATGCAAATTTCTATGCAAATTTTCCATGCGAATTTTCGCATGGAAAAAAAAATTAATGAACATAGTGAATATGCGAATTTCGCGAACACAGGACGAATAATCATCAATATATTCGCGAAATATGGCCCCTGCTGCTCATCCCTATTACCCATTGAAGATGAATAAAAACCAATATGGTCCCCATTGCAGTTCCCACAAGGGATGTCACCAAGCTTTCGAACACTCCTAAACAGCAAATCACTACGAAACTCCTTTCTGTAAAAGCTTAAAGGGGTACTCCGGGGGTGCCAGAAAGTGTCAAAAATCTTAATCCTTCCAGTACTTAATAGTAGCTGTATACTACAGAGGAAATGCTTTTCTTTTTGGATTTCTTTTCTGTCTGACCACAGTGCTCTCTGCTGACACCTCTGTTTGTGTTAGGAACTGTCCAGAGCAGGAGAAAATCTCCATAGCAAACATATGCTGCTCTAGACAGTTCCTAAAATGGACAGAGGTGTCAGCAGAGAGCACTGTGGACAGACAGAAAAGAAATCTAAAAAGAAAATAATTTCCTCTGTAGTTTATACAGCCGCTAATAAGTACTGGAAGGATTAAGATTTTTTTTTATATAAGTAATTTACAAATCTGTTTAACTTTTTGGCACCAGCTGATAAAAAAAAAAAAATTATAATAATGTTTTCCACCAGAGTACCCCTTTAATGTAGAATCTAGAACCAGCCATATTGTTTATCACCCAACTTTCCCAGAAACTGATATGAAGTAAAGTTTGACACAGGATGTTCTGACTATAGCTCTTCTAATATACAGTGTATCCCCATAGCTCAGTATTTCCAAACCAGTGTGCCTCCAGCTGTTGCAAAACTACAACTCCCTGTCCGGGCATTGTAGTTTTGCAAAAGCTGGAGGCACACTGGTTGGGGAACACTGACAATAACAACCAATATGGCCCCCATTGCAGTTCCCACAAGGGATGTCACCAAGCTTTCCTACACTCCTAAACAGCAAATCTGTCAAGAGTATTGAACCCGATCTGGGAGTCTAGAAAAAGCTGGTAATACCCTTTGTGGGACCTGTAACGGTGAGAGTCACCTAGCTTTATCATAAACTTAGATAGTAATAAAAATAATTTTTACTAATTCGACAGGAGAGGACGATTTATGGATTTAGATTTTTTTCCCCAGATTTTGTATTTTAGGGGTACATGCTCTTTAGAAAAAACAATGAGGATAGAAAGGTCTCTGTGTCCTGCATTCATCATATCTACAGTATGTTCTGTCCTCTCTGTAGTTATATATACCAATGATGGTCTGTATTAATACAGGATTTTTATTAGGATTCTTCTTAGACATGCGCTCCAGCCATAGTCAGTGCCCCTATAATGGACCAGTTTAGGATCTACCAACAAGCTTCCATTATGAGCAGCAAACATCTCTAACACATTTGCCATTAAAGGGTACCTTTGATCAAAAAAACTTTTGATATATTATAGATTAGTGTATGCAGAATAACTTTCCAATTGCATGTTATTAAAAAATATGCTTCTTTCTATTTAATTTTCCACTTTGAAAAAAATGACCACTAGGGGTCTCCCTACCAGTCCTGGCCGCAAGCCCTTTTTATAGATTTCAGACTCATGCTGGAGTCCTAAATCTCAGACTGCAGCCGAGACACAGACAAGCTCAGCTGGCAGCTCTGAATCTTCTCCTCTCTGTTTACAACTGCATGTGCAGAGAGAAGAAAACTAGTAAAATGAATGAGGGCATGCAGTAAGATCTGATTGATAGGCAGGGAGCAGTGCTGAGCTTGTCTGTGTCCTGGCTGCAATCTGAGATTTAGGACTCCAGCATGAGCCTGAAATCTATAAAAAGGGCTTGCGGCCAGGACTGGTAGGGAGACCTCTAGTGGTCATATTTTCAAAGTGGAAAATTAAATACAAAGAAGCATATTTTTTTTATAACATGCCATTGGAAAGTTATTCTGCATACATTAATCTATAATATGTCACACGTTTTTTTTTTGATGAAAGGTACCCTTTTAGGAAAACATGTATCAGAGAGTGTGGACATCTATTATTGCTTTTCCAGATAGGTGGCACCAGTTTTGTCTAGTGGACACTTGGTTATTTTATCAAATTTTGCATAAATCAGTAGTGCAAGTTAATACAAATAACTTTGTAACCTTTGAACTTTGTAATCTTTTTAAAGAAAATGCCTCTTTTTCCGTTTACTTGGGTATTTTACTGCTCCTGCCTCCTACACTTATCATCCACTCATAAACACTGCTACACTGAGGGATCAAGTTACAGCTACCCATATAAAATCTATAGAGAGGGAGGAGGATGAAAGGGGAGCTGCAGAGCGACACAGCAGCAGAAGATAAAAAAAGAGAAGCTGCTAAAAGCTCTAGTAAGCGTTATATCTCACTCCAGCGCTGGATTCTTAGCTTACACTGCTCAGTACTGCTCTATAATGTCCTCCATGCTTCTGTTACTTAGGGTGTGCTATAGAGATATAGAGGAACAGGATCTCCTCTTCTGTGGTGTATGGAGGGCATCCTAGCAGTACTAAATCCAGCATTATAGCTTATACTCTTAGTTCAGCATCTGTGTCCACACCATGCCCCCCACATATCTTTGCCCCGGTCTTGCACCCTCTACTGTCATAAGGTTTTGGTAGTCATATTTGCAGATCCACTTGTCACCATATCTGATCAAACCATCTATTTCACTTTACAGAGGATGGATCTTCCCAATGTGATGCTGAGGGGGGCTGCACAGTCACCACATCTCCGGAACATCTCTGGAAGCGACCACAGGGGACCCCTGAGGCCAGTGCGCCAATCCAATTATATGCTTGGGCACAGGCGTTTACAGGTGAGATATATGATACTACTAGCTGAGTACCTGGTGTTTCCTGCCCAAACCATGTAGGAGAAGAAAAGGAACACATGTTATTTATAGATCATTGCGGCTTTTCTTTTTCCACAAGGTTTAGGTAGGAAGATTGGGCAACAGCCATGCTCTCACCCTGCCCTGCCCTGATGTCATCTCTTAGCCCGGAAAAAATCTATTCTTCCCCCCACTGACCCAATCTCCCCTCTCTGTCCCTGCACTATTTTCTTCCTTCCCCCTCAATCTGTCCGCAATAAATCTTCTTTCCTCCTCCGGCCCATTTCCCATTGCCTGTTCCCCACTAACTATTCTCTGCATCTGCCTGTCGGACAGTTAAATCATACTTTACCATGATCTTGGTCCATCTATATTATCTTGAAAACTCCTGAATAATCTACACAGCCAGAGAGTAACGCAATCAGGAGATGTATCGGAAGTCCAATAGACTTACATAAGACTTTCGGTATCTCCTGATTTCATTACGCTCTGCAGAGATGGAGATATATACTGGGCCTCAATAACATTCAACTTTCTTAGACTACTGAATGTCAGCAATGACAGGAACGGGCAGTAAAGTACTGTTTAAAGGGGTACTCCAGCAGCTCATGGCGTCATAGCCCCGCCCCTCATGACATCACGCCCCGCTCCCTCAATGCAAGTCTATGGGAGGGGGCGTGACTAGGACCGGACCCTCGATCCAGAGTAACAGCACAGACAAAAGGCAATGTCCAGCGTGGAAGTTCAAGCAATTCTCAGAAGTTTATTCAGCAATTAGCCAACATGACAAACAGGTGACGAGTTTCGGCCACAGTGCGCAGCCTTAGTTGTACAAAACTTTTTGTACGACTAAGGATGCGCACTGTGGCCGAAACGCGTCACCTGTTTGTCATGTTGGCTAATTGCTGAATAAACTTCTGAGAATTGCTTGAACTTCCACGCTGGACATTGCCTTTTGTCTGTGCTGTTTTTATGTTTGTTTCATATTTTTTACCTGTTCAGATGATACACATAAATGCCAGTATTGGCTAATAAAAGTGCAAGAGGTGTGAAAGCGCTCAGTCCACAGGGGGTTAATACCCCAAGAAGTGTCCACCATCACTGTCCACTCCCCCTCCAGCCCGCTGACTATAAATAGGTTACAATTCTGCCATCCTATAGGTTTAAAGAGTCGTAGACTCGAAACGCGTCAACCGTGCATACTGACTGTTCACCTTGTTCCTGATGATTAAAGCTGCAGTAAACTTGGGAGTTTTAAGCGTGCTGGCCGTTCCACTTCTCCTTCTTCTGCTTGATGAGAGTTGGACCGTGCACCCTGCCCCCAGTGTTAGATTCGTAAATTACTTCTATTAAAAAATCTTAATCCTCCAGTAGTTATCAGCTGCTGAAGTGGAGTTGTTCTTTTCTTTCTGACAACATTGCTCTCTGCTGACACCTCTGTCTGTCTCAGGAACTGTCCGAAGCATTTGAGGTTTGCCATGGGGATTTGCTCCTACTCTGGGCAATTCCTGAGACAAGCAGAGGTGTCAGCAGAGCACTGTGGTCAGACAGAAAAGAACAACTCAACTTCAGCAGCTGATAAGTACTGGAAGGATTTAAAAAAAATTTTTATAGAAGTAATTTACAAATCTGTAACTTTCTGGAGCCAGTTGATATATAAAAAAAAAAAGTTTTTTTCCTGGAATACCCCTTTATGGTCTATTCACACGTACAGTATTCTGCGCAGATTTGATGCACAGGATTTTCTGCTGCAGATTTCAATGTAAACTAAATGACTGAGCACAGCTTCAAATCCTGCGCATCAAATCTGCGCAGAATACTGTATGTGTGTATAGGCCCTTCATGTAGAATCTAGAACCAGCCATATTGTTTATCACCCAACTTTCCCAGAAACTGATATGAAGTAAGGTTTGACACAGGATGTTTTGACTATAGTTCTTCTAATATACAGTGTATCCACATAGCTCAGTGTTGCCAAACAAGTGGGCCTCCAGCTGTTGCAAAACTACAACTCCCAGCATGCCTGGACAGCCAACGGCCAACGTAGTTTTGCAAAAGCCGTGGGCTCCCTGGTTGGGGAACACTGACATGGCTGAATGAGTTACAATGTATCCTGTTTTTATCGCAACAGTGACGCTGAGGAAGATCATTTCCGGATACGGTGAAGTCTTCTCCCGCTATCTCATCCCGGTGCGGTCCCAGGTTACAAGTACATTCAGGAAGGTACGGCACTATTATGGCGGATTGTGATAACTGAGCCTGTATTCTGGTTTTCCCATTTGCACTGAAATACAATCTATGCTATTCCGTGTGATTATAGTAATACTCATGATTTATATGGCGCCAACATATTCTGCAGCGCATTTCAATAAAGAGGGTAGACCTACAGATAATATTGGGCATTACATAGTAGCAAACTATTTAATAAGGCTTATCTCAAATAAAAATAAAGAAATCCCTTAACCACAGGATATGGCGATAAGTATCTAATCGATGGGATTCCCGTGTGAATTTGGCAAGAAGCCCTGGAAAATTAATTTTTGGGGCAGATTCCACCCAGAAATTCCGCCGTGTGAACGAGGCTTAGAGCTCATTCAGACTACAGAATATCCGCCTAGAGATATTCTGGGTAGATACACCGAATGCACTAGCTGCTGCTGAAACCGATTGCCGCTTGGGCCTGGATGGGCCTGAATATAAAAAAGTTAAAGTGTACCTGTCATTAACAAATGCTTTTTACACATTTTTATGTAGATAATATAATTATATGTATATTTCTAATATACACTGGTTCCAAAATGTGTAAAATTTTCGTCCCTGCAGCAATTGCCTGTGTGTCTCTATGAGGAATGAGGAGTCCAAATACAGGAAGTGAGGGCGGGACAAGCAGGGCTCTGTGCAGGCTTCTGGCTTGTCAATCATCCTCATGTGTGAGCCGGGGGCAGGTCAGAGAGCCTCAGTGTACAGAGCCCTGCTTGTCCTCAGTGTACAGAGCCCCGCTTGTCCTCAGTGTACAGAGCCCCGCTTGTCCTCAGTGTACAGAGCCCCGCTTGCCCTCAGTGTACAGAACCCCGCTTGTCCTCAGTGTACAGAGCCCCGCTTGTCCTCAGTGTACAGAGCCCTGCTTGCCCTCAGAGTACAGAACCCCGCTTGCCCTCAGTGTACAGGGCCCCGCTTGTCCTCAGTGTACAGGGCCCCGCTTGTCCTCAGTGTACAGGGCCCCGCTTGTCCTCAGTGTACAGAGCCCCGCTTGTCCTCAGTGTACAGAGCCCCGCTTGTCCTCAGTGTACAGAGCCCCGCTTGTCCTCAGTGTACAGAGCCCCGCTTGTCCTCAGTGTACAGAGCCCCGCTTGTCCTCAGTGTACAGAGCCCCGCTTGTCCTCAGTGTACAGAGCCCCGCTTGTCCTCAGTGTACAGAGCCCCGCTTGTCCTCAGTGTACAGAGCCCCGCTTGTCCTCAGTGTACAGAGCCCCGCTTGTCCTCAGTGTACAGAGCCCCGCTTGTCCTCAGTGTACAGAGCCCCGCTTGTCCTCAGTGTACAGAGCCCCGCTTGTCCTCAGTGTACAGAGCCCCGCTTGTCCTCAGTGTACAGAGCCCCGCTTGTCCTCAGTGTACAGAGCCCCGCTTGTCCTCAGTGTACAGAGCCCCGCTTGTCCTCAGTGTACAGAGCCCCGCTTGTCCTCAGTGTACAGAGCCCCGCTTGTCCTCAGTGTACAGAGCCCCGCTTGTCCTCAGTGTACAGAGCCCCGCTTGTCCTCAGTGTACAGAGCCCCGCTTGTCCTCAGTGTACAGAGCCCCGCTTGTCCTCAGTGTACAGAGCCCTTGTCCCGCCCTCACTCCCTGTATTTGGACTCCTCACAGAGACACACAGGCAATAGCTGCAGGGACAAAAATATACACATTTTTTTAAATCAATGTATATTACAAATATACATATAATGGTATTATCTACATTACGTCAAAGGTTTTTGTTAACGACAGGCACATTAACTGATAAACTCAGCTCTGCTACATCTGCACTATATGTAAATAGTAAATAACATGTAGGGTAAGGGTCGGGTTGGTTGTCATTAAACCACCTGTGTCCCCCCCCCACCGGCGTTGCACAGTGTCCAGGCAGGATCATATAACAGGCAGTAGTGACCGCGCCGCCGCTCTCTGTGCAGGCGACATGTCCTCCGTGTCCCAGCTGCTCCTGTGACCCCTCTGGCCTCTAATTCTATATCACTCCAATGGAGCCTCCGGGGAGGGAGGAGGAGGTAGGTGCAGTCCTATGGCCATATAGACGCCACGTACAATCCAATTCTACGGACATTTAGCTAATGAGAGAACAGCAGGTGTTACGGGCGCGAGAATTTCACACACAGCTCAGCTACACCGCTCGTCTACTGTTCATTTTACCTTATGGTGGAGGAGTTTTTTTTTTTCTGTTTTCCTTCTCCAATGTTCTAATACAGTTTGGGGTCAATGTATTATTGTTTTTTTGCTGTTTATTTAATTAGAATATTTTTTTATTTGGTATTTGCAATTTTTTGCGCAATGGGTGAAAAGTAACATTTTTGCACACATCATTTAGACTGTTTCAAGGAAACAACTTTGTTCGCTTTTTTTTCAGGGGTCGGTGATTTATCAACTGCAAGTTTTTTATTTATTTTTAATTTTAATGTTTTGTTTTTTTTTGGCGCAAATTTTTTCAGCCGGACCCCAATTGTCTACATCTCAGCTACTTTGCTATTTATTAAAAAAACACGCGTCCCTGTGATAGAATGTGGGGGACATACAGGTGACATATACGCAAAGGAAAACGGGGTTAAAATAACTTGGTTTAAAAAGACAATGACTCCTTGCATTGTCCATGGCAGTGTTTCCCGACCAGGGTGCCTCCAGCTGTTGCAAAACTACAACTCCCAGCATGCCCGGACAGCCAACGGCTGTCCGGGCATGCTGGGAGTTGTAGTTTTGCAACAGCTGGAGGCCTCCTGGTTGGGAAACACTGGTGTATGGATAGGCTGGAGATACCTGAGTACCCCATTTCTTGTGGTCGGACCCCCACAATCAGCTAGTTATCCCCTATACTGTAGATAGAGATTTATTGTAAATCTTAGCTAACCCCCTATAATGCAGGACCCATGGTCTGGTGGACTGATGAGGAGATTAAAGGTTTTAAAGGGGTACTCCGCTGGAAAACATTTTATTTTAAATCAACTGGTCAGAATAAGTTAAACAGATTTGCCCTGCCGGAATCAGTCGGAATTTTGCAGTGACGTCACTCCGCACTGCATTCGGCCACTAGGAGGGCGCCCCCTAGTGGCCGAATTTCAAATTGCTTTTAAAATGTTTTAAAAGCATTTTTTTTATTATAAAAGTATATTAGAGATATGTTGTAGTACTTGAGTACTACAACATATCAAAAATTATTTTTCATGACAGTGCCCATTTAATGACTTCTATTTAAAAATCTTAATCCTCACAGTACTTATCAGCTGCTGTATACTACAGAGGAAGTTCTTTTCTTTTTGAATTTCCTTTCTGTCTGACCACAGTGCTCTCTGCTGACACCGGGAACTGTCTTTTCTGGACGGTTCAGCAGAGAGCACTGTGGTCAGACAGAAAGGAAATTCAAAAAGAAAAGAACTTCCTCTGTAATATACAGCAGCTGGTAAGTACTGGAAGGATTAAGATTTTTTAATAGAAGTAATTTACAAATCTGCTTAACTTTCTGGCACCAGTTGATTTAAGGAAAAAAATTTCCACCGGAGTACCCCTTTAATGGGTTTAATTATTAATAAGTCGCTGGCACCCTGTAGAGGCTTTTGTTGTGCGGCGCTGATCTTGTGGAGGTGGCCGGAATAGGACAAGGATGTGGGGAGATAAGAGGGGAGCGTCGGTCCTCTAGAGGGCGCTCAGCGGGGATTTCACTTATAATAAAGGTTTATCTGGACCTCAATGTCTTTGGGGGAAATTCCTACGTTCCAGTTCCCGGAGGCGGCTGAGATAAACCAAAAATAACGACATAAATTATTGTTACGGCTGTTTAATATTCATTGTTTGTGACCCTGATTTTTGGTAAATTGTGACCTTAGGGCAAAGCTTGTTCTATCGGTATGGATCTAGAAGACAGAACAAGAAAAAGTTAGGAGCCAAGATGTCGCACGTCACATAACACAACGTCGCGCAAAAGAACGTTATGTGACGTCATGTGATCAGTCGTTAGTGTCCCCTCATCTCCTCTGTGTCACAGTCATTAGTGTCCCCTCATCTCCTCTGAGTCACAGTCATTAGTGCCCCTCATCTCCTCTGTGTCACAGTCATTAGTGTCCCCTCATCTCCTCTGTGTCACAGTCATTAGTGTCCCCTCATCTCCTCTGAGTCACAGTCATTAGTGCCCCTCATCTCCTCTGTGTCACAGTCATTAGTGTCCCCTAATCTCCTCTGTGTCACAGTCATTAGTGCCCCTCATCTCCTCCTGTGTCACAGTCATTAGTGTCCCCTCATCTCCTCTGTGTCACAGTCATTAGTGTCCCTCATCTCCTCTGTGTCACAGTCATTAGTGTCCCTCATCTCCTCTGTGTCACAGTCATTAGTGTCCCCTAATCTCCTCTGTGTCACAGTCATTAGTGCCCCTCATCTCCTCCTGTGTCACAGTCATTAGTGTCCCCTCATCTCCTCTGTGTCAGTCATTAGTGTCCCCTCATCTCCTCTGTGTCAGTCATTAGTGCCCCTCATCTCCTCTGTGTCAGTCATTAGTGTCCCCTCATCTCCTCTGTGTCAGTCATTAGTGTCCCCTCATCTCCTCTGTGTCAGTCATTAGTGCCCCTCATCTCCTCTGTGTCAGTCATTAGTGTCCCCTCATCTCCT
This sequence comes from Hyla sarda, assembly GCF_029499605.1. NCBI lineage: Eukaryota > Metazoa > Chordata > Amphibia > Anura > Hylidae > Hyla > Hyla sarda. Next base: position 9,570,910 of record NC_079199.1, read on the forward strand.
CTGTGTCACAGTCATTAGTATCCCCTCATCTCTGTGTCAGTCATTAGTGTCCCCTCATCTCCTCTGTGTCACAGTCATTAGTGTCCCCTCATCTCCTCTGTGTCACAGTCATTAGTGCCCCTCATCTCCTCTGTGTCACAGTCATTAGTGTCCCCTCATCTCCTCTGTCACAGTCATTAGTGCCCCTCATCCCCTCTGTGTCACTCATTAGGGTCCCCTCATCTCTTCATGTCACATGGTATGGATCTAGGAGGCAGAAAAAATAAAAGGAGCCATGATGTCGCACGTCACATAACACAACATCACACAAAAGAACGTTATGTAATCAGTCATTAGTGCCCCTCATCTCCTCTGTGTCAGTCATTAGTATCCCCTCATCTCCACCTGTGTCACAGTCATTAGTGTCCCCTCATCTCCTCTGTGTCACAGTCATTAGTATCCCCTCATCTCTGTGTCAGTCATTAGTGTCCCCTCATCTCCTCTGTGTCACAGTCATTAGTGTCCCCTCATCTCCTCTGTGTCACAGTCATTAGTGTCCCCTCATCTCCTCTGTGTCACAGTCATTAGTATCCCCTCATCTCTGTGTCAGTCATTAGTGTCCCCTCATCTCCTCTGTGTCACAGTCATTAGTGTCCCCTCATCTCCTCTGTGTCACAGTCATTAGTGTCCCCTCATCTCTGTGTCAGTCATTAGTGTCCCCTCATCTCTGTGTCAGTCATTAGTGTCCCCTCATCTCTGTGTCAGTCATTAGTGTCCCCTCATCTCCTCTGTGTCACAGTCATTAGTGTCCCCTCATCTCCTCTGTGTCACAGTCAGTGTCCCCTCATCTCCTCTGTGTCACAGTCAGTGTCCCCTCATCTCCTCTGTGTCACAGTCATTAGTGTCCCCTCATCTCCTCTGTGTCACAGTCATTAGTGTCCCCTCATTCTCACGTGTGTCACAGTAATTTGTGTCCCCTCATCTCCCCCTGTGTCACAGTAATTCGTGTTTCCCTCATCTCTCCACCTTTGTCACAGTCATTAGTGTCCCCCTCATCTCTCCCAGTGTCAGAATCATTATTGTCCCCTATGAACTCTCCCTCTCGCCCCCTGTGTCAGTCATTAGTGACCCCTTATCGCCCCCGTGTCACAGTCATTAGTGTCCCCCTCATCTCTACTCCTGTGTTACTATCATTAGTATTCCCTTATCTTCCCCTGTGTCACAGTCATTACAATCCCCTCATCTCCCCCATGTGCCAGTAATTACTGTCCCCTTATCCCCCCCCCCCCCCCCCGGTGTCAGTCATTACTATCCCCTCATGACCCTGTGTTTCAGTCATTGCCATCCCATCTCCCCCTGTGTATCATTTATTACTGTCCCCTTATATCCCCTGTGTGTCACAGTCATTACTGTCCCCTCATCTCCTTTATGTGTCACAGTCATAAGTGTCCCCTCATCTCCTTTGTGTGTCACAGTCATTACTGTCCCCTCATCACCACAACAATGCATTTTAGAGCAGATTCCAGCAAAAAGAAGGCCCTGTTCATTCATTTGACGGAATCTGGGGTCCGGAATTTCCGCTGCAGAGTGTCCGCCGCTGAAATTTTTTTGTGTAAATGTTGGTGCTGCACCATATTTTCCTATCGGTATCCTGGAGCAAAATTCTGCTTGGAATATCCATAGTGTGAATGAGCCCTAAAGGTACGATCACCCGTTCACATTTAGCTGCAGATTTGGCTCTCCGGGAATGTTGGGAGTTGTAGTTTTGCAACAGCTGGAGGCACACTGGTTGGGAAAACTGGAATTAGGTATATCTGCTAAATGGAGGTACATGAGGCAGGGGATTTATAACTGATCCCAAATTTTGACAGAAGCCCCGCCCACACTGGGAGGAGACAGTACCTGACTCTGTGTTATAATGCATCATGTTACAGATTTACTTTTACAGTACAAAAGCATAATTTAGAGCCTATATTTTTACATTTACCTTTCTACATGTCTCCTGGGTACATCTCAATATTACTGGTTTACATGGACTGGCCCTTTAATTCATCCTCGCCAGTCAACATGGCCGCCGCGGCCTCACACGCCCCGCCCACTCCAGGGACACGTACAGCTACGCCCTTTCCTTTTCCCCCTTTGGATTAAACCAAGTGAAGACGGGGGAGTGTACGGACTGTTAAACTTTGCGTAAACTCCCACAAGAAGACATTTATACGACAATGAGAGGCTGATGTCGGTATATGAACATCGGCGCAAATAGTGGGAAGGCAAAAGGCGGTTCTAGGTTGAAGGATAGTGAATGTTATGACCCCCCTGACTTCCTGTGCAGATGGTAGCGTCCAGCCGGTGACTGGATGCGTCTTGTATAGTTACAGAACCGGGGATGGCGGAGCCCGGGGGAAACATGGCGGACACGGTGAGGCAGGTGAGTCAGGGGGCACTGAGGACATTGCACCCCCATAACATTACACTGTGGTCCCAAAGCAGTGTTTCCCAACAGGGTGCCTCCAGCTGTTGCAAAACTACAACTCCCAGCATGCCCGGACAGCCTTTGGCTGTCCGGGCATGCTGGGAATTGTAGTTTTGCAACAGCTGGAGGCACCCTGGTTGGAAAACACTGCCCTACAGTAACCAGGGACCCTGTAATATATCGCTGTGGCGCCATAGTAACCAGGGGGCCCATAATATACCCAGGGGCCCCATAGTAACCAGGGGCCCCATAGTAACCAATGAGAGGGCGACTGGTGCTGCCCTATGAAGAGGTTGTATGACCACATATAAACAAGACACTATGTCGCTGACAATATGGCGGTGTGCGCCGGCCGCCAGTGTATGCCCACCCTGACTGGTCGTCCGTGTGCGCCATTTTACATGAACGTATCAGTATACTGTAATTGGTCATAATTGTCATAATCTGTAATCCAGCAACGGTTCACATGGAAACCGGCGTACCGCGATCGTCCAGGCACCTGACACCCACACAGTTTTTTTTTGTCTCCGTTTCATCATTTTTCGATACAATACGTTTAATTTTGCTGGATGCAAAAACATTCTCAACTCTGCAATTGTGTATGACAAAAAAACAAACAACAAAAACGTATACATAATCGTCCGGTAATGTATACTTTATTACCTATGAAACGTATTCGCTAAACGAAAACAAAAACGCGGTGTGAATGTGCTCCTAAGGGCGCTGTTCACACTGGGGTGGTGGCGTTTGAGCCTGTACCGGCACTGACTAATCCCGATGAGGTATATTGGGTCGATGAGATATTTATCAAGGTTACAGTATTGTTGGCGGCAAGAATATCGCTACAGTGCGCAATTGTTCAAGTGTGAGCAAAACAAAAGAAATCTGTAGCATATGGCAGGGTTCACAGGGGTTCGGACTGTATTGAGGCATAAAATGGCTGCTAATTTCTGTCCCCTTATGACCCCGTGTGTCACAGTCATTACCATCCCCTCATCTCCCCCCTGTGTGTCAGTTATTACTGTCCCCTTATCTCTCCCCCTCACCTCTCCCCCCTCACCTCTCCCTCGTGTGTCACAGTCATTACTGTCCCCTCCCCCCTCCCCATGTGTCACAGTAATTACTGACCCCTTATCTCTTCCTTGTGGGGCACGGTCATTACTGTCCTTTCATCTCTCCCTGTGTGTCACAGTCATTAGTGTCCCCTCATCTCCCCCGTGTGTCAGTTATTACTGTCCCCTTATCTCCCCCCCCTCACCTCTCTTGTGTGTTAGTCATTACTGTCCTCTCACCTCTCCCCATGTGTCACAGTAATTACTGACCCCTTATCTCCCCCATGTCACATTCATCTCCCTCCTGTGTGTCAGTAATTATGGACCCCTTATCTCCCCCCGTGTCACAGTCATTACCCCTCACCTCTCCCCATGTGTCACAGTAATTACTGTCCTTTCACCTCCCTTGTGTGTCAGTCATTACTGTCCCCTCATCTCCCTTGAGTGTCACAGTCATTACTGTCCCCTCATCTCCCTTGTGTGTCACAGTCATTACTGTCCCCTCATCTCCCTTGAGTGTCGCAGTCAGTACTGTCCCCTCATCTTCCTTGTGTGTCACAGTCAGTACTGTCCCCTCATCTTCCTTGTGTGTCACAGTCAGTACTGTCCCCTCATCTCCCTTGTGTGTCACAGTCAGTACTGTCCCCTCATCTGCCTTGTGTGTCACAGTCAGTACTGTCCCCTCATCTCCTTTGTGTGTGACAGTCAGTACTGTCCCCTCATCTCCCTTGCGTGTCACAGTCAGTACTGTCCCCTCATCTCCCTTGTGTGTCACAGTCAGTACTGTCCCCTCATCTGCCTTGTGTGTCACAGTCAGTACTGTCCCCTCATCTCCCTTGTGTGTCACAGTCAGTACTGTCCCCTCATCTCCCTTGTGTGTCACAGTCAGTACTGTCCCCTCATCTTCCTTGTGTGTCACAGTCAGTACTGTCCCCTCATCTCCCTTGTGTGTCACAGTCAGTACTGTCCCCTCATCTCCCTTGTGTGTCACAGTCATTACTGTCCCCTCATCTCCCTTGTGTGTCACAGTCATTACTGTCCCCTCATCTCCCTTGTGTGTCACAGTCATTACTGTCCCCTCATCTCCCTTGTGTGTCACAGTCAGTACTGTCCCCTCATCTCCCTTGTGTGTCACAGTCAGTACTGTCCCCTCATCTCCCTTGTGTGTCACAGTCAGTACTGTCCCCTCATCTCCCTTGTGTGTCACAGTCAGTACTGTCCCCTCATCTCCCTGGTGTGTCACAGTCAGTACTGTCCCCTCATCTGCCTTGTGTGTCACAGTCAGTACTGTCCCCTCATCTGCCTTGTGTGTCACAGTCATTACTGTCCCCTCATCTCCCTTGTGTGTCACAGTCAGTACTGTCCCCTCATCTCCCTTGTGTGTCACAGTCAGTACTGTCCCCTCATCTCCCTTGTGTGTCACAGTCAGTACTGTCCCCTCATCTCCCTTGTGTGTCACAGTCATTACTGTCCCCTCATCTCCCTTGTGTGTCACAGTCATTACTGTCCCCTCTTTTCCACTATCTATAGGATATGGCAGTGTTCTCATGGGTTTGGACTGTATTTTGAGGCATATAACAGATGCTACCCCTCCACTTTACATACATTTTTAATGGAAATTAAATTAATTTTTAAAGCCATAAATGTGTGGTATACCAGTGTTTACCTAACCAGGGTGCCTCCAGTTGTTGCAAAGCTACAACTCCCAGCATGCCCAGACAGCCAATGGCTATCTGGGCATGCTGGGAGTTGTAGTTTTGCAATAACGAGATACACTGGTTCAGTTTCCAGCGTACCTTTGACTCTCTGGGCATGCTGGAAATTGTCATTTGTAACAGCTGGAGGCACCCTGGTTGGGAAAAACTGGCGTGATTTACATTAAACACAGTAAAACATGGCGAAAAATGGCAATGCCACTAAAATAAATAAATAATCAAAAATAAATAAAATAAAATGCATCTTGGGAGGACAAAATGACTGTCAGGAACATATATATATATATTTATTTTATTTTTGTAATTTCTTTTTACATTTATTATAATTTTTTTTTCTTTAATTTATTAGCTTCCCCCCCCCCCCCCCAAAAAAAAAAAAAAAAAAACCAATGTAAGTACAGGCAATGGTTCTACAGCATTTTTTTTTCTCACCATAACGAATCGTGATTTTTTTTTTCATCATGTGACTCAAGGATTTCTATTGAAGAATAGCAAAAAAAAAAAAATATATATATATATATATAAAAAAAAAAAACAACAACCAAGTGGAATCCTAAAGGTAAAGTGCACATCCGCAGTAAAAAATCCGCAGGTGAATTATGTTGCTAAACAAAAATACATGTATCAAAATTATCCAGATAAGCTCTCCAGCTGTTTCAAAACTACAACTCCCAGCATCCCCGGACAGCCAACGGCCAACAGTTGTTTTGTTGGATTGAATCATTGTATCAGCCTGGAAACTTGATTCTTTGTGCTCTAGACTGGATACAATTGTAGCAAACCCTCAGCTGTAAGAGCAGGATAATCCAGGCCCGGATAATGTTTCTTTGTCTCTGGGTAAAACATGTTGATGTCTACATTCACTGACAGGGAGCAGAGGTCTTGGTGATTAATTAAACCACATAGCATAGAATAAAGTTGCATTTATTTTCGTTATTGTTTATTATTGACTCGCGGGGGTCTCGTGGCGCCGGAGGGTTGTGACTATATTTAGTGCAGGTCACTTATCTAGTGGATTTTGTCAACTTTCTCGTGTTGCAATGAAGTCATGTGATCCGGCTGCTGATACAGCGAGTAACCTCCCCCCCCCCCCCCCCTCTTTAGTCTTGTGTAACCAATTCCTTTATTGTAGAGCAGAGCCTTTTACTGCGCCGATTTGGCTCTGCAGCCCGACCACAAATATATATAACCACAAGTAGTGTATGTGTAAACCAGTGTTTCCCAACCAGGGGGCCTCCAGCTGTTGCAAAACTACAACTCCTAGCATGCCCGGACAGCCTTTGGCTGTTAGGGCATGTTGGGAGTTGTAGTTTTGCAACAGCTGGAGGCACACTGGTTGGGAAACACTGGCCTTTGACTTTCCGGGCATGTTGGGAGTTGTAGTTTTGCAACAGCTGGAGGCAACCTGGTTGGGAAACACTGATGTAGAGGGTTTAAATACCTTACATAACATGCTGGGAGTTGTAGTTTTGCAACAGCTGGAGGCACCCTGGTTGGGAAACACTGATGTAGAGGATTTAAATGCCTTACAGAATATGTTGGGAGTTGTAGTTTTGCAACAGCTGGAGGCACTCTGGTTGGGAAACACTGGTGTAAATGAAGCCTAATTCTAGTACGAAGCATTTCTTTTTCTATCCGTTTCTCACCATTATAACATCTCTGCTTGCTGTCAGTGAGCAGGAACATTCTTTCTTACATCCAATAACTGAAAACCTGATACTGCTCTAAGGCCCCAGCCCTCTGTAGCTCGCTATGTGTTGGGATTTTATTGTAACATCTACCGTGGCCTAACCATAGGTATAACCATAGGTAAAGACGCACGCCAGTTTGTTTCCCCATCTCATTCGCACTCGCCATCACTAGTCTAACAGCGCCATCGGTTTAATTCCAGCACAGCTGCATCTATGCGTTTTGTTACTGTAACTGGTTCATGTGATCACCAGTCTGACCCACATAAAATCATTGTGTTTAATGTGTCAGAGGAAGTGATCACTACTAGGTCAGCTGACTTCCTGTGAACTACAGGATGACATCATCACCTATCAGACTGTCCTGGCAACGCCCAGACCCCTCCAATCTCAGCAGCAGCAGTATACAAATAGAGCTATCTCTATACAGTCAGGATGTATAGTAATTATATGCCTCTCCTCCAGCTCTATCTGTATACTGCTGCTATCTGTATGGGATCAGGATATTTATTAGTTATACCCCCCAAGTCCAGCTCTATCTGTATACTGCTGCTTCTATCTCTATGGGATCAGGATATATTGTAGTAATATATCTCCCCTCCAGCTCTTTCTGTATACTACTGCTATCGCAATGCAATCAGGATAAATAGTAGTTATACAACCCCCCCCCCTCCAGCTCTATCTGTATACTGCTGCTATCTCTATGGGATCAGGATATATAGTAGTTATACACCTTCCCTCCAGCTCTATCTGTATACTGCTGCTATCTCTATGGGAACAGGATATATTGTAGTAATATACCTCCCCTCCAGCTCTATCTGTATACTACTGCTATCGCAATGTAATCAGGATAAATAGTAGTTATACAAACCCCCCCCCCCCTCCAGCGCTATCTGTATACTGCTGCTGTCTCTATGAGATCAGGATATATACAAGTAATACACCTCCCCTCCAGCTCTATCTGTATACTGCTGCTATCTCTATGGGATCAGGATATATAGTAGTTATAGACTACATTGAATGTAGAAGTCATGTTTCCCAACCAGGGTGCCTCCAGCTGTTGCAAAACTACAACTCCCAGCATGCCCGGACAGCCGTAGGCTGTCCGGGCATGCTGGGAGCTGTAGTTTTGCAACAGCTGGAGGCATCCTGAAACATTGTACTAGAACATGGTCTAGTAATTATTGGATTTACCTATCTGAGAAAGTCGGGTGATAAGTTCTATGGGGGAAATTTAGAGGATGAGAGGTGCAGTTGCCCATAGCAACCAATCAGATCGCTTCTTTCACTCTGAAAAATAAAAGCAGCGCTCTGATTGGTTGCTATGGGCAACTACACCGCTCTTCCTCTACCCAGGTTTTGATAAATCTCCCCCTATTAGCCAAAGCCCTGTTGGTTGTCATCCAGCCATTTCCTCGCTGTCTTCAAGATCTCTGCTTGCTGTCAGTAAATATTATCATTCCTGTTTTATCTTGTAGATCGTGTCCCTGTTACCGGACGACCTCCGGCCCGGGGAAGATTTTTACGGCTGCTCCTGGGATGTGGTGGTTTTCACCGCGCTCTTCGGATTTCTCTCTGTTTTGATGTTTACGTGCAGAACCCTGCGATGTGTAAGTGCATTGTGTACCGTCTTATACATTCCCGCTGGATTGAGGTTAATCCATCCATTGGCTGCTGAAATTCAACTGCGTCTACGAACCGGGAATTGGTAGACTTACGATTCCTTAAAGGGGTATTCCAGGAAAAAAGGAACTGGCTCCAGAAAGTTAAACAGATTTGTAAATTACTTCTATTAAAAAAAAAATCTTAATCCTTCCAGTACTTAGTAGCTGCTGAATACTACAGAGGAAATGATTTTCTTTTTGGAACACGGAGCTCTCTGCTGACATCACGAGCACAGTGCTCTCTGCTGACATCTCTGTTCATTTTAAGAACTGTCCAGAGTAGGAGAAAATCCCCATAGCAAAACCTATGCTGCTCTGGACAGTTCCTAAAATGGACAGAGATGTCAGCAGAGAGCACTGTGCTCGTGATGTCAGCAGAGAGCTCTGTGTTCCAAAAAGAAAAGAATTTCCTCCTTAGTATTAAGCAGCTAATAAGTACTGGAAGGATTAAGATTTTTTTTTAATAGAAGTAATTTACAAATCTGTGTAACTTTCTGGCACCAGGTGATAAAAAGTTTTCCACCGGAGTACCCCTTTAACTCTGGGTAAAGCGCTGAAACATAATTAAAGGGGTACTCCGCTGCTCAGCATTTGGAACAAACTGTTCCGAACACTGAAGCCAGCGCCGGGAGCTTGTGACGTAATAGCCCCACCCCCTCATGATATCACACCACGCCCCCTCAATGCAAGTCTATGGGAGGGGGCGTGACATCCGCCACGCCCCCTCCCATAGACTTGCATTGAGGGGGCGGGGTGTGATATCATGAGGGGGCGGGGTTATTACGTCACAAGCTCTCGGTGCCGGCTCCAACTTTCGTGACAGTTTGTTCCAAACGCTGAGCAGCGGAGTACCCCTTTATAGTAAGCTGCCATGTTCTTCTAACAACCCCGATATGATAGATCTCCAATATCTTATTTTTACTCTCTTTTCTTTTGCAGATTAAAAGCAGATTTTACGTCAGTAAGTGAACGCAGTCTCACTTTTTCGTGTTTTATAAGCTGATGCCCCCAAGTACTTCTTTCCCCTTATTAATACTTTAAAGGAGAACTTTGTTGCAGACCCCCGCCATTGTAATTGTCTCTCATGGAGTCTTAAGATTTACCAGTAAATATTCTCTTTGCAGACGCTCGGTTTACAGTGTTAATATTGACGGCAATTTAGGTTTCGTCATGTTCTTTTGACTAAAATGCCCCCAATCTGTCCCCATATAGTAGTTCGGACCCCCACACTGTCCACATGTAACAGCTGAGACCTTCACACTGCCCCATGTTGTAGTAGTTACTCAGGACCCCCAAACTGCCTCATAATAGTTAGGACCCCCACCACTGTCACCATGTAGCATTTGGGACCCTCACACTGCCCTCATGTTGTATTAGTCACTTAGGATCCCCACATAGCAGTAAGGACCCCCCCAAACTGCCCCCATATAGTAGGAAGAACCCCCACCACTGTCTACATGTAGCACCTGGGACCCTCACACTGCTATCATTTTGTATTAGTTACTTAGGAACCTCACACTGCCCCCATATAGTAGTTAGGACCCCCAAACTGCCCTCATATAATGGTAAAGACCCCCGCCACTGTCCATGTAGCACTTGGGGCACTCACACTGCTCTCATGTTGTATTAATTATTTAGGACCCCCACACTGCCCCCATATAGTAGTAAGTACCCCCCAAACTGTGTCCATATAAATACACCCCTCTGGCACAAGTCGGTGAGGTCTGGACCGCTGCTTCTTGTGCCTTTTTTCCCTTTGCTAAGCTTCTTAAAGGGGTACTCCGGTGGAAAACTTTTTTATATATATATATATATATATATATATATATATATATATATATATATATATTTTGTATTTTTTTTTTTTTTTTTTTTTTTAAATCAACTGGTGCCAGAAAGTTAAAGATTTGCAATTTACTTCTATTAAAAAAATCTTTACCCTTCCAGTACTTATTAGCAGCTGTATGCTACAGAGGAAATTCTTCTCTTTTTTTTTTTTATTTCTTTGTCTTGTCCACAGTGCTCTCTGCTGACACCTGATGCCCGTATCAGGAACTGTCCAGAGCAGGATAAAATCATCATAGCAAACCTACACTACTCTGGACAGTTCCTGACATGGACAGAGGTGTCAGCAGAGAGCAGTGTGGACAAAAAGACGAAAAATAAATTAAAAAAGAAAAGAATTTCCTCTGTAGCATACAGCTGCTAAAAGGTAGTGGAAGGATAAAGATTTTTTAATAGAAGTAATTTACAAATCTGTTTAACTTTCCGGCATCAGTTCATTTTAACAAAAATGTTTTCCACCGGAGTACCCCTTTAATGCAGTGATGTAAGGAACACACGCAGCCATCGATCCACAGGGGCAGAGCCACAGGGTGCAGCCTTCTATACCTTGCGGCAATCCTCCCAGGGTGACATCAGGGCTGCCATCATACAATGTATTCACCAGTGAATTTGTGATGTGTAAATCCTCATGATTCCCCACCTGCTCCTCTCTATCCCTGATCGTATTTTCTCTTGTTATTTTTCATCTTTAGGTCGTGAACGTAAACTTGGGAACGAGGTGGCGGAAGCTTTGAGCAGTAAGAGCGAAGTCCTGGAAAAACTCAGCATCATACAGAAACAGGTACAGGGGTGACTGTAGGGTGTGCGCCCCCCAGGGGTGACTGTGGGGTGTGCGCCCCCCAGGGGTGACTGTCCGGGCATGTGCCAACGGCTGTCCGGGCATGCTGGGAGTTGTAGTTTTGCAACAGCTGGAGGCACCCTGGTTGGGAAACACTGACATAGACAGTGATTACAGCTCCCAGCAGATCTTTCTTACTTTTATATGTAAGGATTTGCTTTATCTATATTAGTTCTACTTATTTTTCTTTAATCCTCACTTTTTCCTATTTTTGGATGACATTTTGGTGGCTTCAGAACCAATTACCAGGTTTCCATAAAGTTCTGGTCTCAACATACAATGGTCGTCCTGGAACCAATTAATATTGTAACTTGAGGGACCACTGTATGTGTGTGTGTATAATATATATATATATATATATATATATATATATATATTATTATAATATATTTATTTTTATATTTTCACTCCCAAACCCAGTATGAAGATGTACAGCAGACCTTACAGGAATCGGGTAACCAGAAGTTACTGACCGAGATATCGGAGCAGAAGGTATGTCACTCTGGGTCAGTCCAAGGTTTGTTGGATCCTCCATGAATTGCTATGAATGTCATATTTTTTTTTTCTGGCCAATGGTCTTGCATAGTTACCTTCTGGTTTTGGGGCACAGGATGGGGTGCTTATAATCAGAGTTGAGCAAACTTAAAGTAATTTGGCTCATCACCAACCTGGTGTCCCGGCCGTTGATTACTTTAGTCTGCGTAAATTAGTTCAGCTTTCCAAGTGGCCTGGAAAAGATGGATACAATCCTAGGAGACCTAAGACTGTCATCCCACACTTTTCCAGGCAACCAGAGCACTTTGAAAGCGGAACTGATTTATGCAGACTAAAGTAATCAATGGCTGAGCCGCCAGGTTCGTGAGGAGCCAAATTACTGTAGGTTCGCTCAACTCTACTCATAACAATCCAGGAGCTTTAAAAGAGGAGCAGTTGATAATTCACATATAATGTATGACTCTAGAGCAGCATTTCCCAATCAGGGTGCCTCCAGCTGTTGCAAAACTACAACTTCTAGCATGAGTTGTAGTTTTGGAACAGCTGGAGGCATCCATATTGGGAAACGGGGCTCTATAGTTTCTTGGCACCGGAGATATGTGACCTTAAAGGGGTACTCCGGTGGAAAACTTTTCTTTTTTTAAATGAACTGGTGCCAGAAAGTTAAACAGATTTGTAAATGACTTCTATTAAAAAAAAATCTTTATCCTTCCAGTACTTTTTAGCAGCTGTATGCTACAGAGGAAATTCTTTTCTTTTTGAATTTCCTTTCTGCTTGACCACAGTGGTCTCTGCTGACACCTCTGTCCATGTCAGGAACTGTCCAGAGCAGGAGAAAATCCCCATAGCAAACCTCTCCTACTCTGGACAGTTCCTGACATGGACAGAGGTGTCAGCAGAGCACTGTGGACAAGACAAAAAAGAAAATAATTTCCTCTCTAGTATACAGCTGCTAAAAAGTACTGGAAGGGTAAAGATTTTTTAATAGAAGTCATTTACAAATCTGTTTACCTTTCTGGCACCAGTTCATATTTAAAAAAAAAAAAAAAAGTTTTCTACCGGAGTACCCCTTTTAAGTAGTGATTATAGGGTCGGGAGGTTTCTTCCCTTCCTGTTAATCATCCTATTGACCGATATAACAATAGCACAAGCTTTGCTGAGCATCTCTTGACTATGGCTGGCACCTGTATTACCATAAATAGGTCATCTTTGCCCCCTAAAGACAGAACATACAGACCCATCCCTGATATCTTGGTATTTTGGACATTTGCACACATTACATTTACCGTATTTATCGGCGTATAACACGCACTTTTTAGGCTAAAATTTTTAGCCTAAAGTCTATGTGCGTGTTATACGCCGATACACCCCCCCGGAAAGGCAGGGGGAGAGAGGCCGTCGCTGCCGGCTTCTCTCCCCCTGCCTTTCCTGGGGTCTAGAGCCCTGCTGCCAGCCCTTCTCTCCCCCTGGCTATCGGCACCGCTGCCCGTTCTGTCCCCCTGACTATCGGTACCGGCGCCCCATTGCCAGCGCCGATAGCCAGGGGGAGAGAAGCGGCGGCGACAGCCAGGGGGAGAGAAGGGGCAGCGGCACCCATTGCCGGCGCCGCTGCCCCGTTGCCTCCCCCCATCCCCGGTGGCATAATTACCTGGGTCGGGTCCGCGCTGCTGCAGGCCTCCGGCGTGTGTCCCCTATGTCGTTGCTATGCACGGCGCGGTGCACTGACGTCATGCGCCGCGCAGTGCAGCGCATAGCAACGACGAATGGGACGCACGCCGGAGGCCTACAGCAGCGCGGACCCGACCCAGGTAATTATGCCACCGGGGATGGGGGGAGGCAACGGGGGTAGCGGCGCCGGCAATGGGTGCCGCTGCCGCATTTCTCCCCCTGGCTGTCGGCGCCGCTTCTCTCCCCCTGGCTATCGGCGCCGGCAATGGGGCGCCGGTACCGATAGTCAGGGGGACAGAACAGGCAGCGGCGCCGATAGCCAGGGGGAGAGAAGGGCCGACAGCAGGGCTCTAGACCCCAGGAAAGGCAGGGGGAGAGAAGTCGGCAGCGACGGCCTCTCTCCCCCTGCCTTTCCTGGGGGTGTATCGGGGTATACACGCGCACACACGCACCCTCATTTTACCATGGATATTTGGGTAAAAAACTTTTTTTACCCAAATATCCTTGGTAAAATGAGGGTGCGTGTTATAGGCCGGTGCGTGGTATACCCCGATAAATACGGTACTTTGTCATTTTCACGCATATTGTAGGCTCTACAGGAATCTCTGCAGGCTTCAAATAAAGAACTGGAAGAAAACCTCGCCAAACTGGAGCAAGACCTGGAGGAGGAGAAACAGCGCGGATCTGAGCTGGACAGTACGGTAATATAAATGGGATGTGGAGGATTCATAACAGTGCCAGGGGAAATTTATTAATAAATAAAAATAAATAAATATATGTATTAGTTTGCCGTAGCCGCATTAGTCCAGTGTGTGTAAATATATGTATGTATGTGTGTGAATATATATGTATATATGTGTGTGTGAATATATATGTGTGTGTATACAGTGGTCCCTCAACATACGATGGTAATCTGTTCCAGATGGACCATCATTTGTTGAGGGATCCGTGCAATGTAAAGTATAGGACAGTGGTCTCCAACCTGCGGACCTCCAGATGTTGCAAAATTACAACTCCCAGCATGCCCGGACAGCCGTCGGCTGTCCGGGCATGCTGGGATTTTTAGTTTTGCAACATCTGGAGGTCCGCAGGTTGAAGACCACTGGTATTGGAAGTTGAACTCGCGTGTCCCCGCCGCTCCGGACCGTCACCACTCCCCTGGATGTCGCCTTCCATCGCTGTCGCCGTGTTCCCGACGCTCCGGGAAGGTCTCTGCTGCCTGGGAACGTTGCTCTCCGTCGCCGCCATCACTTCACTACGCACGCCACTCCTATTGGATGACGGGACGGCGTGCGCAGCGACGTGATGTCGACGATGGAGAACGCCGACGAAGACGCTACGGAGCCCCGAGGACAGGTAAGTGACCGTCAGCGGACCACACGGGACACAGTAAACGGCTATCTGGTGGTAGCTGAAGCAGTCTATGCTGCGGATAGCCGTTTATGCGATGGCCTCTGAGAGTGATCGTATGCTGAAATGATTGTATGTCTGGGTATGTGTGTGTGTGTGTGCGTGTATGTGTGTGTGTATATATATATATATATATATATATATATATATATATATATATATATATATATATATATATATATATATATATATATATATATAATATATATATAATATATATATATATATATTAGGGATGTAAGAAAAAATCGATTCTCGCGATAATCGCGATTTTTCATTTGCCGATACAGAATCGATTCAAAATATTTTTGAATCGATTCTTTTAGGGATGTGGAATTTTTAATAAAACGCACTTTATCTTACCTGCCAACGAGCCCCCGGAGCTCCGGTACACTCCGGTACAGGTGTTCGGTCCCCGGGCTGTATTCTTCTTACTTCCTGTTAGTCCGGCACGTCACATGGAGCTTCAGCCTATCACCAGCGGAGGCGGGACATCGCTGCGGCTGGTGATAGGCTGAAGCTCCATGTGACGTGCCGGACTAACAGGAAGTAAGAAGAATACAGCCCGGGGACCGAACACCTGTACCGGACTGTACCGGAGCTCCGCGGGCTCGTTGGCAGGTAAGATAAAGTGCGTTTTATTTTATTTTGCAGCCCGGACGGGATAACATGAGAAACGTGCACGCCGGAGTACTAGATCGCCGCTGTCAAAGCTGACAGCGGCGTCTATTGGGATCTATGAATGCTCCCAGGTGGGCGATATATCGAATCGCCACGCTGGTATCGCGATTCGAATCGAATCGCCAAATTCTTGGCGATTCACACCCCTAATATATATATAAAATATATTATAAAATTAATAATTTAACACACACACACACACACACACATATATATATATCTATATAAGTGTGTGTCTGTGTGTGTGTTAAATTATTATTATTATTAATAACAATAAAATGAATAATAAAAATAAATATAATAAAAATTAATAATGTTTCATAATACTCACAATAATAAAAATTACGTTTTATATTATACTTCAGCTTGCAGAGTTAAATGAGAAAATCAAATCTCTGGAGGACACCTTCAGGAAGGAGACATCTCAGAAGGAAGAGGTAAGTCTCAACAGTAAGGATAATTGTGTTTTTAAATGATTTGATGTATTGCCTTATTTAAGTGATTGTTCATATTGGACCAGGTGGGTCCCTTAAAGGGGTACTCCTCTGGAAAACATATTTTTTTTAAATCAACTGGTGCCAGAAAGTTAAACAGATTTGTAAATTATCTCTATAAAAAAAATCTTAATCCTTCCTGTACTTATCAGCTGTTGTATGCTCTACAGGAAGTTCTTTTCTTTTTGAATTTCCTTTCTGTATGACCACAGTGCTCTCTGCTGACACCTCTGTCCATTTTAGGAACTGTCCAGAGTAGGAGCAAATCCCCATAGGAAACCTATCCTGCTTCGGACAGTTCCTGACACTGACAGAGGTGTCAGCAGAGAGCACTGTGGTCAGGCAGAAAGGAAATTCAAAAAGAAAATAATTTCCTGTGGAGCATACAGCAGCTGATAAGTACTGGAAGAGTTAAGATTTTTTAATTGAAGTAATTTACAAATCTATTTAACTTTATGGCACCAGTCGATTTAAATTTTTTTTTCCAGGGGAGTACCCCTTTAACATTCAAATGATTGTAGACGGATGGGGGGGTGAACAGCAGTTTACACGTTTGTTTTTCATTCATGATCTCCTCTTATTCTACAGACACGAACAACACAGAAGGTGTTTGAAATTAATCAAGGTCGCCTGGAGTCATCGCTTCAGGATGCGGTGGAGGAGAAATCTCACCTAGAGGAGAGCATTAAACAGGTGTGACTATTAACGGATTAAAGTGTATGTTCACATCTGAACACCATTAGGATATAGTCTATATATGAAGAGTTACTGTAAATATGTTATACCTACTGATCCTGAGTTATATCCTGTATTATACTCCAGAGCTGTACTCACTATTCTGCTGGTGGGGTCACTGTGTACATACATTACATTACTTATCCTGTACTGATCCTGAGTTACATCCTGTAGTATACTCCAGAGCTGTACTCACTATTCTGCTGGTGGGGTCACTGTGTAAATACATTACATTACTTATCCTGTACTGATCCTGAGTTATATCCTGTATTATACCCCAGAGCTGTACTCACTATTCTGCTGGTGAGGTCACTGTGTACATACATTGCATTACTTATCCTGTACTGATCCTGAGTTATATCCTGTATTATACTCCAGAGCTGTACTCACTATTCTGCTGGTGAGGTCACTGTGTATATACATTACATTACTTATCCTGTACTGATCCTGAGTTATATCATGTATTATACTCCAGAGCTGTACTCACTATTCTGCTGGTGGGGTCACTGTGTAAATACATTACATTACTTATCCTGTACTGATCCTGAGTTATATCCTGTATTATACCCCAGAGCTGTACTCACTATTCTGCTGGTGGGGTCACTGTGTACATACATTACATTACTTATCCTGTACTGATCCTGAGTTACATCCTGTAGTATACTCCAGAGCTGTACTCACTATTCTGCTGGTGGGGGTCACTGTGTAAATACATTACATTACTTATCCTGTACTGATCCTGAGTTAAATCCTGTATTATACTCCAGAGCTGTACTCACTATTCTGCTGGTGAGGTCACTGTGTACATACATTACATTACTTATCCTGTACTGATCCTGAGTTAAATCCTGTATTATACTCCAGAGCTGTACTCACTATTCTGCTGGTGAGGTCACTGTGTACATACATTACATTACTTATCCTGTACTGATCCTGAGTTATATCCTGTATTACACTCCAGAGCTGTACTCACTATTCTGCTGGTGAGGTCACTGTGTACATACATTACATTACTTATCCTGTACTGATCCTGAGTTATATCCTGTATTATACTCCAGAGCTGTACTCACTATTCTGCTGGTGAGGTCACTGTGTACATACATTACATTACTTATCCTGTACTGATCCTGAGTTATATCCTGTATTACACTCCAGAGCTGTACTCATTATTCTGCTGGTGAGGTCACTGTGTACATACATTACATTACTTATCCTGTACTGATCCTGAGTTATATCCTGTATTCTACTCCAGAGCTGTACTCACTATTCTGCTGGTGAGGTCACTGTGTACATACATTACATTACTTATCCTGTACTGATCCTGAGTTATATCCTGTATTATACCCCCAGAGCTGTACTCACTATTCTGCTGGTGAGGTCACTGTGTACATATATTACATTACTTATCCTGTACTGATCCTGAGTTATATCCGGTATTATACCCCAGAGCTGTACTCACTATTCTGCTGGTGAGGTCACTGTGTACATACATTACATTACTTATCCTGTACTGATCCTGAGTTATATCCGGTATTATACCCCAGAGCTGTACTCACTATTCTGCTGGTGAGGTCACTGTGTACATACATTACATTACTTATCCTGTACTGATCCTGAGTTATATCCGGTATTATACCCCAGAGCTGTACTCACTATTCTGCTGGTGAGGTCACTGTGTACATACATTACATTACTTACCCTGTACTGATCCTGAGTTATATCCTGTATTATACTCCAGAGCTGTACTCACTATTCTGCTGGTGATGTCTTTGTGTTTATATAAACGGATGTTTGCTTTGCAGCTTTCAAAGGAGGCGGAGGGCTGGGAGGAAAGGTTCAGTGAACTATCAGAGAACTCCAGAATCCTCAGCTCTTCTGTCGGAGTCATGCAAGAAGATCTAGGCAGCAAGCAGAGCCAGATCAAGGTAAGTGGAGACCCCAGGGTGACGCTAAGTGACCTTGTTCCTCCACTTAAAATAGTCATGGTTGTCGCTCTCCTTTCATGTTCGTTCTTTTTTTATTTCTTCTAGTCATTGATTGACAATCTGCTGTCGCTAAAAGACTGGAGCTCCGAGCTGGATGAAGTCAATGATGACGATGACGACGACGTCCTGTCCAGCATTAAATGGGATTTTGAAAATGGTGAACCACTGGGTACGGAGCGGCAGGTCCATGGCTGCCATCTCTTCCATTCAGTGGGGAGTTCATTTATCCGTTTGCTAAATTTGTTTTTCTCTATTCTATTTAGGGGATCCCCAGAAACAAAGGATTAAGAAGCTGATCTATGCCGCCATGGTAAGTGACCTCCATGCTGGTAACATGAGGGGGGGGGGGGCACTAAACTTGCTCTGTCAGCACTGATGGAATTGGTATTTTCTCCTTTTCATGAAGTAAACGTTGGTTTAAATTGTCAAAATTTTTAGGAAAATGCTATCAGGGCCTAATTCACACATCCATATATAAATATGGATGAACAATGAATGTGTATAATGAATCATTTTTGTGGCATTCCAATGGCTGAAAACACTGATGGATGTATTAAAGGGTTAATCCATCTTTATACATCTTATCCCCAATCCAAAGGATAGGGGATAAGATGTATGATTGCAGGGGTCCCGCCGCCTGTGCCAGGCGCTGCCTCAGAGTCCGAGATGTGACATCACAGCCAAGCCCCCTCCGTTCATTTCTATGGGAGGGGGCGTGATCAGTTCCGCTCTCTCCCTTGTAGCTGTAGCATCACATTACACTCTCTAAAAGCAAAGCTCCCTTCCTTGCCCCCCCCCCCTCCTCTCCTGTCTGCTCAGGACGAGACCATTGATGTGAAAACGGGAGCTTGTATTACTGCATATTAGACTTTAAGGTAGCAGGAAGCCTTTCTCAGATTAAACATCAGTGAGCTTGTTCTGACAAGAAATTCTGTGACTGAGGGGCTTCCTGCTGCCCTAAAATCTATTGAGCAGTGATAAGTGCTTCTCCTCTTTACATCACTGGTCTCGTCCTGAGCAGACAGTAGAGGAAGGGGCGAGTGTAACCTAATGTCAAAGCTACAAGCCAGACAGCTCAGCTGGTAGAGCTGTGCTGTATGTCTAATAACACCATACACAGGTTGTTTCTTTTTCTGGACAATTCCTTTTATCATTGGGAGAACCTTTTTAGGACATTCTCAATTTCCCTGCTGCACTTCCTTATATGAAGTATTACAGCATCCAATGAAATCACAAAACTGTCTGTATAATGCACAGAGGTGCTGGGTCCTCCAGAGCATCCCGTAAGAATCTAGGTTGTTCCTTTGCCAACCTGTGGCCCTCCTGCTGTTGCAAGACTACAATGCCCAGCATTCTGGAAGTTGCAGTTTTGCAATAAGCGTAGGGCCAGAAGTTGAGGAGCATTTCCCTAGCACCAGGGTGCCTCCAGCTGTTGCAAAACTACAACTCCTTGCATGCCCGGACAGCCTTTGGCTGTCCGGGCATGCTAGGAGATGTAGTTTTGCAACAACTGGAGGCACCCTGGCTATGAAATGCTGCCCTAGACCAACAAATCTGCAGCTGAGGGTTGTAGTTTTGCAACAGGAAGTGTACCCTAGACCAAAAAAATCAGCATGATGGGAGTTGTACTTTTGCACCATCTGTTGGTTACCACTGGCCTACATGGATTTATCATTCATTTTAAAGGAGTTATCCAGTAAAAAACTTTTTTTTTTAATATATCAACTGGCTCCAGAAAGTTAAACAGATTTGTAAATTACTTCTATTAAGAAATCTTAATCCTTTCAGTACTTATGAGCTTCTAAAGTTTAGGTTGTTCTTTACTGTCTAAGTAATCTCTGATGACACATGTCTCGGGAACCGCCCAGTTTAGTAGAGGTTTGCTATGGGGATTTGCTTCTAAACTGGGCATTTCCCGAGACACGTGTCATCAGAGAGCACTTAGACAGAAAAGAACAACCTTAACTTCAGAAGCTCAAAAGTACTGGAAGGATTAAGATTTTTTAATAGAAGTAATTTACAAATCTGTTTAACTTTCTTGAACCAGTTGATATATAAAAAAAAGTTTTTTCCTGGAATACCCCTTTAATAGGAGCTGTGTACTTTGTACCTCTAAGCAGTGAGCTCCTTATAGCCAGGGCACCAGATAGACAGAAATGTTTCATGCATCTATATGGGGATGAGCAGTCTTAAAGTATGGCCCCCGACCTGCTTCTTATTACTTGTCTGAAGACGTGAGACGTACTTTATCTCTTAAGTTGTTTGTTTATGTATTTATCATTTTCATCTTGTAGCTGAATGCGTCTCTGAAAAGCGTGGAATCCGAGAAGAAGCATCTGAGTGATAATCTGTCCGATGAGATGAAGGCAAAAGAACAGCTGGCGGGTAGAGCGACTATTTATTATTATTATTTATTATTATTATTATTACTATTGTTGTTGTTATTAATTATTATTATTATTACTATTTATTATTTTTATTATGTTATTAATGTTATTTTTTATTATTATTATTTGCTAATTATTATTTATTATTTATAAATTTTTTTATTATTTTATTATTAATAATATTATTATTTTTTTTTATATATTTTTCTTTATGGAAAATGATTTATTTACATACACACAATGTATTACAGCAAATCACAGGATACAATAAATACCATGGGCCGTACAGGACTCTACAACATACAGCAGACTATAAATCCTACCACATATTGCACCAGCCCTTCCCAACCAGGGTGCTGTCAGCTGTTGCAAAACTACAACTCCCAGCATGCCTGGACAACCAAAGGTGCAGCAGAATCCCATTAAAGGCAATGGGATTCTGCTGCAACGGAATTTCCGAGTGTGTGAGCATACCCTATAGGCTGCATTGCCTAATAAAAGCCCATTAAAGGATAAGTCTCATGCATTAAAACGTATCCCTTATCTGAAGGATAGGGGATAATTTTTAGACCGCGGGGGGGTCCGAGCGCTGGGGCACTGGAGAGCGTCAAGACACCCCCCCCCCCCCCTCCATTAAGCTCTATGGGAGAGCTGAAGGTTGCTGAACGGCTTTCCCATAGAACTATATGGAGGGGGCGTGGCTTCGGGTAGGGGTCGTGACACGCTCCTGTGCTACAGCACAGGGGTTCCGTACAGGAGATCGGAGGGCCCCAGCTCTCGGACCCCCGTGATCTAAAACTTATCCCCTATCCTTCAGATATGGGATACGTTTTAATGCATGAGATTTGTCCTTTAAGTCACTAGGACTTTGGATTTCAGTGCTAAATTTCGTAGAAAACAAATGCCAACTCCACATTGATTCTGCTTCATTTTAACATGGAGCAGAAAGACTATTTCAGTGAGAAAGTTTTTTTACAAGAAAAATTTACTTTCTGAATTTTGTAGAGTGAACATACTCTATCTTTATGGTAAACGCAGAGCAAGTATTGAACTTTTGCTGAGCCTTTTATTTCAGTCCCAGATGACCGGACGCCATTCATGTAAGATAATATTCTCCATTGTCTGTGCAGAGTGTATCGCAAATCTCCAGAACACCAGTCAGTCCCTGACTCATGAGAAAGGCCAATTGGAGGAAGAGGTGGAGAACCTAAAGCAGAAAATGAGCGTCATGATGGAGATGTATCAGGAGAACGAGAGGAAGCTACACAGGTAACCTGAGGAATGACCCTGGTTTATCAATATATTTATAGAATTTCTATATCTTTCGGACTAAGATGCCCCTGACAATGGGGTGTACCAAGTGTTGTTTGACAATAGGAAATGGTAAAAAAAAAATAGTAAAATAAAAAATAAAAATAAATAAATACATTTAATTTAACCCTCCCTGATGGGCTAAGGATGTAAAGGAGTGAAATGTTAGTGATTACATTTGATTACATTTGGTCCATGTCCCAGTCGTATACGGTTTCTGTTTGGAACTCATAAGCCCAACAAAACTTTTTTGTCGTGCACAAAAATAGTATATATTGGGGTAATGGACCAGAAGTCATTAGTAAACTACTTATGGTTCAATAAACTCAAAGGGCTTATTCTGTTCTATAAGTTAAAGGGGCTTTCCGGCCTTTTACATTTTATCCCCTTCCCAAAGGATGGGGGATAAAATATCTGATTGCACGGTTCCTGCAGCTGGGACCCCAACGATCTCAGTGCAGCCCCCCCCACATTCTGTGCCGGGCGCTGCCACAGAGACATGATGTTACAGCCACACCCCCTCGTACCATCACACCACGCCCCCTCGTGCCATCAAGCCACGCCCCCTCCATTCATGTCTATGGGGCGTGACACCCCTCCAATAGACATGAGTAGAGGGGGCATTACGTCTCAGAGGCAGTGCCCGGCACAGAAGGATAAGATGTATAAGGCTAAAATAGAATCGCTGCTGTAGAATCACTGACAATAAAGAGGATGCAATGTTTTTATTTTTAGAATTGTGCCTTTTTTCTGTTATTCACTATAAATATAATAATGATTTAGGAGACTTACTGTACAGGAAAAGGAGCGGATTCAGAAAGAGGCAAAACTATCTAAAGCAGATGAGAAGAGGAACATGGCGGCCAGTGAACTCGTCACCATCAGGTAAGATTAGGTCTCTGTCTTCCTGTCTGTCTCTTTCTTGTCTGTCTGTCTCTGTCCGCCCTAGTTGCTCACAGGACTTGTTTTTTAGAACCAGGGTCACTGAACTGGAAGAAGAAATGGAGAGAACTGCCGCCTCCTATCAGAACCAGGTTAGTGTTCTAATTTTTATATCCATTGTGGTATTTTTACTGTTCCATTAAAACAGCGGTGTGATACAGCCAGGAGATTGCCCTGATGGCTTATTGGTCTTCTGCCCCGCTGGTCTTTCGTATCAACACGGACTCTTTCCATGATACGAAAGGTCAAAGCAGCAACTCCTTTACCTAATTACATACAAGCACTTCTGGATGGTGTATCCAGATCTGCACTCACTATTCTGCTGGTGGGGTCACTGTGTACATAAATGACATTGCTTATCCTGTACTGATCCTGAGTTATATCCTGTATTATATTCCAGAGCTGTACTCACTATTCTGCTGGTGAGGTCACTTTGTACATACATTACATTACTTATCCTGTACTGATCCTGAGTTATATCCTGTATTATACTCCAGAGCTGTACTCACTATTCTGCTGGTGAGGTCACTGTGTACATACATTACATCACTTATCCTGGACTGATCCTGAGTTATATCCTGTATTATACTCCAGAGATGTACTCACTATTCTGCTGGTGAGGTCACTGTGTATATACATTACATTACTTATCCTGTACTGATCCTGGGTTATATCCTGTATTATACTCCAGAGCTGTACTCACTATTCTGCTGGTGAGGTCACTGTGTACACACATTACATTACTTATCCTGTACTGATCCTGAGTTATATCCTGTATTATACTCCAGATCTGTACTCACTATTCTGCTGGTGGGGTCACTGTGTACATACATTACATTACTTATCCTGTACTGATCCTGGGTTATATCCCCTTAAGTATGATTTTGTCTAGTGAGATGTTAATCTTGCTTGCTGCTTCTTTCCATAACTTTTTGAATGCAGCTCTGAAGTATAGTACAACTTTATCAGTCTCATCTCCGTTTGCCGCTGGAATCATGTACCTGAGGTCGTAGTCTGGTTCTGGCGTTTTGAATAGAATTTTTTTTAAGGAGAAATGTAGACAAATTGTAATTGTCTTTTTTCTTTCCAGGTTACATCATATGAAAAGAAATCTCATGATAACTGGGTGAGTGTGCGGCCTATGATCTTCCCGCACAGTAAAGTCTTGTTCTTTTTTTTATCTAAAACCTCATTGATGTTTTGTCATCTGTAGCTGACGGCAAGAGCGGCAGAAAGATACCTGAGTGACGTCAAGAAAGAAACCGCGCACTTGAGGCAGAAGTGAGTACAGTTCTCATTCGATAAACAGTGAATAAAACGATAAATTATATTTCTAAATAATCACAACATGACATTAGAGCTGTGTTTCCCAAACAGTGTGCCTCCAGCTGTTGCAAAACTACAACTTCAAGCATGCCCGGACAGCCTTTGGCTGTCCAGGCATGCTTGGAATTGTAGTTTTGCAACAGCTGGAGTCACACTGGGAAAGCCTTTGTTATGAAAAAAAATTAAGGAATTCAACACAAAGTAAAATTGGTCCTGCAAAAAACACTCCCTCATACATGGATGTGTAGTTTAAAAATAAGAGTTATGACTAATAAAAGGCAGAGGAAAAATAAAAGTTAGTTATTTTATTACCTTTTCCTGTTGTCTTTTATGCTTTTCCTTCTGCTTCTGATGCAAACTGTCTGCTTTGTAGTCTTCAGTAGCATCAGCTCCTGTCTATTGTACATCCTGTAACAGACTTCCTGTTCTTGCTGTACACTCTAGCTGAAAACTTAGTCAATTCTATCTCCATCCCCACTACAACCACAGGAGCCTGGCAGGAGGATAAAACTGGATGAATTCCTGGCTAAAGTGTACAACAGGAATATTTCAGTAGACACTATAGTGTACATAGTGTCAAATGAAATGAAATTCCTGTTCCTTTGTACACAGGAATTCATCCACTTTGATCTTCCTCCCAGGCACCTGTAGTAGGAGGGAGATGGAGCTGACAAAATTTCCAGCTAATCTCCCTCCTACTACACCCACAGGTGCCTGGGAAGAAGATCAAAATGGATGAATTCCTGGCTAAAGTGTACAACAGGAATGTACACTATAGTGTCTACTGAAATATAATTCCTGTTCCTGTTGTACACTTTAGCCAGGATTTTTTATCCTCCTCCCAGACTCCTGTGGGTGTAGTGGGGTGAATATAGAATTGACTAAGTTTCCAGCTAGAGTGTACAGCAGGAACAGGAAGTCTATTACAGGATGTACACTAGACAGAAGCTAGTGATAATGAAGACAACAGAATAGACAGTTTGCATCAGAAGCAAAAGGAAAAGCATGAAAGACAACAGAAAGTAGTGTAGTAAAATAACATTACCAATATTTGTTACTTTATTCACCAAAATAGCTTCCATTGTCGGAAAAGCCCCTTTAGGTGACCCCCTTTCTCTATCCCATTGATAGGTTGACGGAGGCCGAATATAAACTGGAACTTCTGGAAAAAGATCCCTTCGCTCTGGATGTTATACAAGCGATTGGCAGAGGTTGTATGGCTATTATTCCAGAATTGTTTGGACACTGAATTGTATTCTGTGGACACTATGTGGTGATATTATTTAGACAGTACAATTTTGTAAATTACCTTTAAAGGAGTACTCCGGCCGCTGGGGACCACCCCAGTCATCCAGTGCACGGAGCGAACTCTGCTCCGTGCCAGATGACAGGTGAACCTAGCCGCTGCACCCCTCTATTTATGTCTGTGGGAGGAAGCGTGATGGGTGTGTACTAGCAGTCATGCCCTCTCCCATAGACATGAATGTAGGGGGTGTGGCCTGATGTGGCAGCTCAGGCCCGGAGATCGCGGAGGGTCCCAGCGGCCGGACTTCCAACAAGCAGACATGTTATCCCCTACCATTGACTGATGTACAGAGCCTAGCATGTAAGTCAAGCATGACCATGGGAGCTGGGGGCAAGCAAGGTGGTATGCCAGGCTGTGGCACTTGAGCCTTCCAGCCCGCCTCCTTGACACCTGGATGAGAAAAAAAAACTATTTTATAAGTTTAGCAACCACCACCAGCTCCAAAAACGGTATAGTTTGCTTTTATACATGAAAACAGTGTTTCCCAACATGTGTGCCTCCAGCTGTTGCAAAACTATAACTCCCATGCTGGAAGTTGTTAGTTTTGCAACAGCTGGAGACACACTGGTTGTTTTAAAGGAGTATTCCAGGAAAAAAAAATTCCTTCCAATAATTTACAGCTGCTGAAGTTGAGTTGTTCTTTTCTGTCTGGCAACAGTGCTCTCTGCTGACATCTCTGCTTGTCTCGGGAACTGCACAGAGTAGAAGAGGTTTTGCTATGGAGATTTGCTTCTACTCAGTTCCCAAGACAGGTGTCATCAGAGAGCACTTAGACAGAAAAGAACAACTCAACTTCAGTAATTTACAAATCTGTTTTTAACTTTCTGGAGCCAATTGATGTATAAAAAAAAGTGTTTTTTTTCCCTGGATAACCCCTTTAATAGCTGTTAGGACAGTGTTTCCTAGTGTTTTCAGCTCTTGGCAGAAAATTCAAGTTCTGCCGTGTTACAAGTGGAGACCGTGTTTTACCTTTATGGGGCATTATCATGGTCTGCCATGGAGTCAAATGTGTTTTTTTTTTCATCTTCAGTTTTTTTTGCATGTTTTGTATGTTCTGTAAATTGTCTTGTTTCTGTTTCTCTCCCGGTAGCTTATGCAGATGCTTTTATTAACCATCAAGGTATTTTGTTTTAACCCATTGTTGTCTGGTCTCATTGCAAGCTGTAACACCCAGTGATTTGTGATGTGAGCTTTTAGAGTAGTGCGCACACAGGCCAGATTTGCTGCTTAAAAAAAAAAAAGGAACATTTTATTTTGCATATTCACAGGATTAATCTTTTTTGCCGATTTTTGTGGATTTAATAAAGTAATATTAAATTTTTTTTATTTTTTATAATTCCTTAAATCTGAAATTTACTCTGCAGATTCTCTGGAATCATTTTTATTGCAGATTTTTATTTGCCCATTAAAGGGTTTGTTGAAAACGTGGGTCGACATCTTGAAAATTTTCATTGTGTGTGGATGAGATGTGTTAAAAACACTCATCCACTTTTGCAATATTTATTTATTATTTTTTTTTTATTCCATTGTGGATTTTTCTGGAGCCAAATTAGCCAGAAACATTTCTAGCAATTCTGTCCTGTGTGAAGTTACAATGTAGTGCTATCCTGCTTAGTATTTACTTCGCTTAAAGGGGTACTCCGGGGAGAACAATATCTTTTTTTTTTTTTTCTTCTAATCAACTGGTGCCAGAAAGTTAAACAGATCTGTAAATTACTTCTATATAAAAATCTTAATCCTTCCAGTACTTATCAGCTGCTGTATGCTCCACAGGAAGTTGTGTAGTTCTTTCCAGTCTGACCACAGTGCTCTCTGCTGACACCTCTGTCCGTGTCAGGAAATGTCCAGAGCAGGAGATGTTTGCAATGGGGATTTGCTTGTACTCTGGACAATTCCTGACACTGACAGAGGTGTCAGCAGAGAGCACTGTGGTCAGACTGGAAAGAACTACACAACTTCCTGTGGAGCATACAGCAGCTGATAAGTACTGGAAGGATTAAGATTTTTATATAGAAGTAATTTACAGATCTGTTTAACTTTCTGGCACCAGTTGAAAAAATATTTAAAAAAAAGTTTTCCACCTGAGTACCCCTTTAACCCTATGTAGTTCTTGTCATACAGATAGACTAAAGTAGATGCACCCCTACTCCTCTATCGGTGGACCTCACGCTGTTGCTAAACTACAACTCCCAGCATGCCCGGACAGCCAACGGCTGTCCGGGCATGCTGGGAGTTGTAGTTTTGCAACAGCTTGAAGCACTTCCATAGAAATTTGCAGGGTAATGCTTATCATGTTTGCTCTGAGTATTTCCAGAATACCCCATACTTTGGATGTGTATTGTTTATTGCCTTTTAGTTATTTATTCCTTTTGTTCTTTATAGAGAATTCACCTTTCGGATTGTCTCCCATCAATCGTCATCCTGAAAGTCGGGCTTTCCTCTCGCCTCCCACCCTCCTGGAGGGTCCGCTGAGACTGTCCCCGATGCTCCCCACAGGGGACAGAGGTAATAATCCTCAGAACAGCACCCCTAGTGGTCTCTTTTATTATAAGCCATGATTTCTATAAAAAGGTAGATACTTTTTCTTATCAAGTATATAGGTTAGTGTTTTGCCAAGATGTGCAACATCTAAAGAGAACCTCTCATGATCTTGTTAAATGTTATCCTCCGAGTTCGCTGCCCCCATCATGATAAACCACCCCCTGCCTTTATTTTTATTATTTGTTAGTTTTCTACCTTGATATCGCTCTGTATTTCCTGCTCAGTCTCGGTCAGATTCACAGACTGGGAAGAGGCGTTCCCCAGCAGGCGTGACATCATCTGAGGCCATACAGGGGAGAACTTCCTCCCTCACTCTGCTACACACAGCCCAGAGCAGTTCAGTGTGAGATGAGCTATGATTGGCTTAGGCTGCACCCCCCCCTTCACACTCCAGACTGCATTTCCTGATTTTGGACTTCTACCAGGCGAACAGGAGTCCAAAGTCTGTGCATGAGATGGGCGGGAAATGTGCTCTGGACAAGTAGGGAGACAATTAGTGGCAGCTTTTTTTTTTTTTAAACACAAATGAAACATAGAAAAGTTTATCTTTTTTTAAACAAAGTACATTTAAAAAGATTTTTTATTTACCATAAGGAGTGCAATAGCATAAATTAGTTTTAATGACAGCGCCCATTTAACCCCTTAAGGACCAAGGACGTATGAGTACGTCCTTGGTCCCGCTCCCGTGATATAACGCGGGGTCCCACGGTGACCCCGCATCATATCACGGCGGGCCCGGCGTCATTGTGAAGCCGGGACCCGGCCACTAATAGCGCGTGGCACTGATCGCGGTGCCGCGCGCATTTACCCTTTAGCTGCGCGCTCAAAGCTGAGCCACGCGGCTAAAAGTGAAAGTGTGGAAATGTCCGAATTATAAAAATATATCGTTAATTAAACTGCACGGTCAATGGCGTGCGCGCAAAAAAATTCAAAAGTCCAAAATAGTGCATTTTTGGTCATTTTTTATATCATGAAAAAATGAATAATGATCAATAAGTCCTAGCAATGCAAAAATGGTACCGTTAAAAACTTCAGATCACGGCGCAAAAAATTAACCCTCATACCGCCCCATACATGGAAAAATAAAAAAGTTATAGGGGTCAGAAGATGACGATTTTAAACATATAAATTTTCCTGCATGTAGTTATGATTTTTTTTCCAGAAGTCCGACAAAATCAAACCTATATAAGTAGGGTATCATTTTAATCGTATGGACCTACAGAATAAAGATAAGGTCTCATTTTTACCAAAAAATGTACTATGTAGAAACGGAAGCCCCCAAAACTTACAAAACTGAGTTTTTTTTTTTTTCAATTTTGTCGCACAATGATTTTTTTTTCCGTTTCACCGTACATGTTTGGTCAAAATGACTGACGTCATTACAACGTAGAATTGGTGGCGCAAAAAATAAGCCATCATATGGATTTTTAGGTGCAAAATTGAAAGAGTTATGATTTTTTAAAGGCAAGGAGCAAAAAATGAAAGTGGAAAACCCCCCGGTCCTTAAGGGGTTAAAGGAGTTTTTTTTTTTTTTTTTTAATATATCAGCTTGTTTTCACAAATCTATAGAATAGGGTATAATTAGCTGATCGATGATGGTTTGACTACTGGGCCCACTGTCAATCCTGAGAATGTCCCCAGAATGAATATAGATAAATGATATTTTGCCTTCCTGGTACCAGTTCATTAAAAAAAAAAAAGGTTGATTGCGGCGTCTAAAATGGGAGAATACACTGCTGGTTAGCTCAGCGGGCTGTTTGGGACCACCGTGATGAAATCGCGACATTCCGAACAGCTGAGAAGACGGCGGGAGGCTCCTTACCTTTCTCCTTGCTGTCTGATCGGCGTTCTATTCCTCCAAGCCTGCCATGCAAGCTGGAGCAGCAGAGCACCAATAACACTGATCAATGCTATGCTATGAAATCTATGCAATCTAAGAATTGCATGTACTAGTCCTCTATGGGGACTAAAATAAAGTGTAAAAAAAAGAGAAAAAAGTTAATAAATGTGATTTAACCCCTTCAATATTAAGTTTAAATCACCCCAACTTTTCCCATAAAAAAAAAAATGTAAACAAAAATAAAAATCTATGTGGTACCGTCGCGTGCGTAAATGTCCGAACTATAAAAATATAATGTTAATTAAACCGCACGGTCAATGGCGTACACGTAAAAAAAAAAATTCCAAAGTCCTTAAAATTGTGTAAACTGGCTCCAGAAAGTTAAACAGATTTGTAAATGACTTTAAAAAAAATCTTAATCCTTTCAGTACTTATGAGCTGCTGAAATTGAGTTGTTCTTTTCTGTCTAAGTGCTCCCTGATGACACCTGTCTCGGGAACTGTCCAGAGTAGAAGCAAGTCCCTATAGCAAACCTCTTCTACTCTGTGCAGTTCCCGAGACAAGCAGAGGTGTCAGCAGAGAGCACTGTTGCCAGACAGAAAAGAACAACTCCACTTCAGCAGCTGATAATTATTGGAAGGATTAAGGATTTTTTTAATAGAAGTAATTTACAAATCTGTTTAACTTTCTGGAGCCAGTTGATATATAAAAAAAAAAAAAAAAAAAAAAAAAATTTTTTTCCTGGAATACCCCTTTAAGGGGTTAAGAGAGGCTGGAGCTTCCTCACATTCTTTCGGTACAGAAGCTCTGGAGGCACAAACTGCAATAAAGTTAGAAATGTTCTCATAGAAAGAAAGATTACAAAGCTTTGATGAGGAATCTGCTCTGGTGACAGGCGTTAGACCCCCAGGATATTATCCAGGATACCCCGGACCTAAAGAACGGGGGGATGTGAACTCTGAACGAAGAGCGGACCACCAGCGCACCTTATCGGACGCCGGCTCCTTGTCTCCACCCTGGGATCGGGAACAGAGGAACAACGTCCCTCCGCCAGGTAACTGTTCGGCCCCAATCTATACCGCCTGATACTTCTGTACCGTACAGTGTGTGACACTAAGGCCTTGTTGCGCGTACAGGATCTGATTTGACGCTGCAGATAGCAATGAACACAAATCTTGTCGCACATCCTGTACGTGTGAACGTGCCCATACAGGTTAAAGGGGTACTCCGGTGGAAAACTTATTTATTTTTTTTTTTATTCATTTTTTTTTTTTTTTTTTTTAAATCAACTGGTGCCAGAAAGTTAAACAGATTTGTAAATTACTTCTATTAAAAAATCTTAATCCTTCCAGTACTTATTAGCTGCTGAATACTACATAGGAAATTCTTTTCTTTTTGGAACACAGAGCTCTCTGCTGACATCATGAGCACAGTGCTCTCTGCTGATATCTCTGTCCATTTTAGGAACTGTCCAGAGCAGCATATGTTTGCTATGGGGATTTTCTCCTACTCTGTACAGTTCTTAAAATGGACAGAGGTGTCAGCAGAGAGCACTGTGCTCGTGATGTCAGCAGAGAGCTCTGTGTTCCAAAAAGAAAAGAATTTCCTCTGTAGTATTCAGCAGCTAATAAGTACTGTAAGGATTAAGATTATAATTTTTTTTTTTTTTAGAAGTAATTTACAAATCTGTTTAACTTTCTGGCACCAGTTGATTTAAAAATCAATAAATACAAATTTTTTTTTCCAATGGAGTACCCCTTTAAAGTTGAGCACATTGAGCAGTGCTCCAGTGCTTCCTCTAGTCACATCTAGAGCTGCATCCAGAAGTACAGTTCCTTCTTAGCACGTACGTTGCAGGATCTCGCATACTGAGGATTGTGTCAGGAAAATTTTTTGGATTTTAAAGGGGTACTCCTCCCCTAGACATCTTATCCCCTATCTAAAGGATAGTTGATAAGATGTCTGATCACGGGGGGGTCCCGCAGCTGGGACCCCGCAGCTGGGACCCCGCAGCTGGGACCCCCACAATCTCTGTGCAGCACCCAGCGTTAGTTTAGAACGCTTGGAGCGGGCAGCTGGGGTCGTGATGTCACGGGCACACCCCTAGTGACGTCACGCCACACCCCCTCAATGCAAGTCTATGGGAGGGGGGTGTGGACATCACAACCCCCTGCCGCATTTGGAACAAAATGTTCCAAACGCTGGGGCAGCGGAGTATCTCTTTAAAGGGGTTATCCAGTATTAGAAAAAGCAGAACTGATTTATTCCAAAAAACAGCGCCACCCCTGTCCTCAGGTTGCGTGTGGTACTGCAGCTCAATTCCATTGAAGCGAATGGAGATGAGTTGTCATACCACTCACAACCTAAGGACAGGGGTGGTGCTGTTTTTCTATTTTTGGATAACCCCTCAGGGTGCCTCCAGCTGTTGCAAAACTACAATTTCCAGCATGCCCGGACAGCCGTTGGCTGTCTGGGCATGCTTGGAGTTGTAGTTTTTCAACAGCTGTGGACACGCTGGTTTGGAAACCCTTCCCTAGGGGTCCAGTTAGAAAGCACTATCCCTTTTAAGAATCTTTTCACATTTGCTACTCGTCGTCCTGCCGGGTCATGTGACTTATAAGTCTGTGTTGTGGTAATAAGATTTGTTACATTGTATCTTTCATCTATCTGATGATTTATACATTTCCTCAGGTTTGCCGTACCCTGAACCCCCTTTTCCACCCAGACGGGCCGAGAGGTTCTACCACTATCCTCCACCATCCGGAAGGTTCTCAGGACCGGCAGAGCTGACCAGGAATCAGGGAAGACCCTTTGTGGACTCGCAAGGTAAAGTCGGGTCCGGTGCAGACTAAGAAATACAAAATGGAGAATTCAAGACCTGGAATCGTCCTTGTGGCAACGAGATAAAATATTATTGTGTTTATATCCACAGACGGACGATCTTCTCCAGAGTATAAAGCGAGGAACAATACAAGCAGGAACGGGGAGGAGGAAGCCAATGTAAGTATATGTACTGCACCCCTTATAACGCTCCAGTACTGATATAATCTCTATATATTACATCATATGTGACTGATATCAGCCGCTCCTCTTATAACACTCCAGTACTGATATAATCTCTATATATTACATCATATGTGATGATATCAGCCGCTCCTCTTATAACGCTCCAGTACTGATATAATCTCTATATATTACATCATATGTGATGATATCAGCCGCTCCTCTTATAACGCTCCAGTACTGATATAATCTCTATATATTACATCATATGTGATGATATCAGCCGCTCCTCTTATAACGCTCCAGTACTGATATAATCTCTATATATTACATCATATGTGATATCAGCCGCTCCTCTTATAACGCTCCAGTACTGATATAATCTCTATATATTACATCATATGTGATGATATCAGCCGCTCCTCTTATAACGCTCCAGTACTGATATAATCTCTATATATTACATCATAAGTGACTGATATCATCCGCTCCTCTTATAACGCTCCAGTACTGATATAATCTCTATATATTACATCATATGTGATATCAGCCGCTCCTCTTATAACGCTCCAGTACTGATATAACCTCTATATATTACATCATATGTGATGATATCAGCCGCTCCTCTTATAACGCTCCAGTACTGATATAATCTCTATATATTACATCATATGTGATATCAGCCGCTCCTCTTATAACGCTCCAGTACTGATATAATCTCTATATATTACATCATATGTGATATCAGCCGCTCCTCTTATAACGCTCCAGTACTGATATAATCTCTATATATTACATCATATGTGATGATATCAGCCGCTCCTCTTATAACGCTCCAGTCCTGATATAACCTCTATATATTACATCATATGTGATATCAGCCGCTCGTCTTATAACGCTCCAGTACTGATATAATCTCTATATATTACATCATATGTGATATCAGCCGCTCCTCTTATAACGCTCCAGTACTGATATAATCTCTATATATTACATCATATGTGATATCAGCCGCTCCTCTTATAACGCTCCAGTACTGATCTAACCTCTATATTACATCAGCCGCTCCTCTTATAATGATATAACTTACAGGCTTCTTTTCTGCAGAACATAGCGGCTGCATCCAGTCAGGATAATGAAGTAATGGACGGTCCGCCCGGAGAGTTCCCCATGCACCCGCCTCCACCTATGAGGGTCCCCATGTTACCAAGAGACCCCAGAGCGCCATATTTCCGAAGACCTCTTATGCCCCCTCCTATGGAGATGTATGGCCCGCCGGGGTATCCAGGCATGCCGCCACCCCCCTTCCCAAGTAAGTAACGTCTGCCATTGTTACTGCAGTGTCGTCATTGGGTTCAACCAAACAAACCTGTGCGTCTCCATTATTATAGATTACTAAGGAACTCTCTGCAGACAGTAGTCATTTGGCTGTCTGGGCATGCTGGGAGTTGTAGTTTTGACATGCAGCTGAGTGGTTGAGTTCAGGCACCATACTGTAGGTGAGGGACAACCTAACCCCACAGTGCTCAAGAGGCTGGTGACTGGTTTAGGTTCAATTCATTTTTCACAGCTGAGGGTTTGTTACAGTTGTATCCGACGCACACATATCTCTAAACACTTAAAGGGGTACTCCGGTAGAATTATAATTTTTTTTTTAAGTTAAACAGATTTGTAAATTACATATAATTACAGTATATAAATAAAATCTTAATCCTTCCAGTACTTATCAGCTGCGTTATGCTCTACAGCAGTGTTTCCCAACCAGGGTGCTTCCAGCTGTTGCAAAACTACAATTCCCAGCATGCCCGGACAGCTAAAGGCTGTCCAGGCATGCTGGGAGTTGTAGTTTTGCAACAGCTGGAGGCACACTGGTTGGGAAACACTGCTCTACAGGAAGTTCTTTTCTCTTTGAATTTCTTTTTTGTCTGACCACAGTGCTCTCTGCTGACACCTCTGTCCATGTCAGGAACTGTCCAGAGAAGGAGTAAATCCCCATAGCAAACCTCTCCTATTCTGGACAGTTCCTGACATGGAAAGAGGTGTCAGTGGAGAGCACTGTGGACAGACAGAAAATAAATTAAAAACACTTGCTCTGTAGTATACAGCAGCTGATAAGTACTGGAAGGATTAAGATTTTTGAATAGAAGTAATTTACAAATCTGTTTAACTTTCTGGCACCAGTTGATCTATATATATTTAAAAAAAAAGGAAAAGAAAATTGCCACCGGCGTACCCCGAGGATCTGATAAACTGAGCAGATTTCTTTAAAAAACGGCACCACCCCTATCCTCAGGTTCTGTGCGGTATTACAACTTGACTCCATTCACTTTAATGGAACTGAGCTGTAATACCACAATCAAGCTGAGGACAGGGGTGGCACTGTTTTTGGAATTAGCAAGCTGTTTTTCTAATCCTGGGTACCCCCATATAGTGACTCGAGTAGAGTTTAATTATAAATTAATAAATTTTTATAAATCATACATTTCCACGCCACTGCCCGAGCCATTAGTGCATGCGAGGAGTTCAGCTGGGAAACTGTGATCTACAGCCACCAGAAGGAATGGCAACACACTGGTTGGAAAACTACAATTCCCAGCATGCCCGGAAACAGCGCCACCCCTGTCCTCAGGTTGCGTGTGGTACTGCAGCTCAATTCCATTGAAGCGAATGGAGATTGTAATACCACACACAACCTAAGGACAGGGGTGGGGCTATTTTTTTTATTTCTGGATAACCTCTCAGGGTGCCTCCAGCTGTTGCAAAACTACAACTCCCAGCATGCCCGGACAGCCGTTGGCTGTCCGGGCATGCTGGGAGTTGTAGTTTTGCAACAGCTGGAGGCACACTGGTTGGGAAGCTTTGACCTACAGACATAAGAGGGAATGGCTCCGGGATCAGACTACATAGTGTTTGTTTGTAGTCTGTAACTATGGCGACACACTGGTCGGAACAGCTTGTGTTGCAACAGCTGGAGGCACCCTGTTGGGGAAAACTGCATTATACAACGATTTAACTTCTTTTTTCCTTTCTGCAGTGAGAAGCCCTGTGCCCCCTCTGCACCAGCATCATTACCTGCCCTACCCCATGCACAGCGAGGCCTACTTCCCCCCGCAACCTATAAGACCCCCGACAAGGAACGACCCCACCTTGGACTCTGCCCCTCCTCCTCCCCCCGCCACCGGCAGCAGCAGCAGCCTCCCGCCCCAAGACAACTTACCTGAACCAACAACTTGATACAGGAACGAAACAAAAAAAAAAAAATGACTCTGCGGCTGCAAATAGAAAAATCTGAAATATTTATAGTTTTTGGCTCCATTTGAAGATATTTTATTTTCTAAGGGAAAAAAAAACCCTCCCAAAATCTGCGTTACCTGCTGTGAACGACTATCGCTCTGCGGACAGCGGGGCCATGTAGGATGTGGCTTTTTTTTTTTTTTTAAGATTTGTTTTAGAAAAAGGAGTTTTTTTTTTCCTTTTATTCAAGAACGGACTTTAGTCTTTGGAAAACAGATGTATCCGAGAGGTTAATAAAGGCCGCTCTTCTGTATATAAGAGATCGCTATGGAAAAAAGGTGTCCGGCGTCACGTCTGTATGTATTGGTGCAGCGAAACAATTGTAGGCCAGAGGGACCAATAACACAAAAACAGTGTTTCATAACCAGGGTGCCTCCAGCTGTTGCAAAACTACTACTGCCAGAATGCCCGGACGGCTGTCACGCCCCCTACTGTAGACATAAATGGAGGCGGCGTGATGGGATGTCTTCAGTCACTCTGAGGTTTCCAAGAATGGAGCAGCAGCCCAGCACAGAATGCCGGGTGCTGCATGGAGATCGCGGGGGTCCCAGCCATGTCCCCCCCCCCGCGATCAGTCATCTTATCCCCTATCCTTTGGACAAGGGATAAAATGTCTATGGGCAGAATACCCCTTTAAAGCGCTGTGATTTTTCTGTGGGTCAGACATGTCATCACATGAATGCAAACAGATGGCGCTGTAGGACCAGTGATGGTGTGTGTTTTTTTTTTTTTTTTTTTTTTTTTTTTTTTAAAGGGGTACTCCGGTGGAAGACAATTTTTTTTGTAAGACAACTGGTTCCAGAAAGTTATACAGATTTGTAAATTGCTTCTATTTAAAAAAAAAAAAAAATCTTAATCCTTCCAGTACTTCACTTCGTTTGTGTCTATACAGAAGTTAAGACCAGCTCACCCCGCCCCGGACAGCAGAGCACGGATCCAGGTGCTGGACGGCACCAGCCAAAGGGAAGACGGATCCAGCTCAATGCAGATAAAATCAACTTTAATCCATAGGACAAGGAGGATACAAGTAACGCGTTTCGAGCACCATACGCGCTCTTAGTCATTGACTAAGAGCGCGTATAGCGCTTGAATCGCGTTACTTGTATCCTCCTTGTCCTATGGATTAAAGTTGATTTTATCTGCATTGAGCTGGATCCGTCTTCCCTTTGTTCTTCCATTTAACTGCTGTATGCTCCACAGAAAGTTGTGTAGTAATTTTCAGTTCTTTTGTCAGGAACTGTCCATAGTAGGAGCAAATCCCCATTGGAACTGTCCAGAGCAGGAGAGGTCAGTGGTGTCAGCAGAGAGCACTGTGGTCAGACTGGAAAGAACTACACAACTGCTGTATGCTCCAGAGGAAGTTAAGTACTGTAAGGGTTCAGATTTTTTTTTAAAGAAGTAATTTACAAATCTGTATAGTTTTCTGGCACCAGATGACTTAATTGTTTTCTATGGGAGTACCCCCCCCCCCCCTTCAAACCCTATCACCAAAAGTGCAGACATATGTAGTTTTGTAAAGCGTGATGGACCATCACCAACCAACCCAAACCTCTGGTCCTGAGCACTTGTGAGGTTCAGGGATTGAGAATCACCTCATTTCAGCTTAGCTCATCTTGTTCCTGGTCTCCACCATCAGGTCCACCAAGGTGAGTTGAGTTTGGCCACCACAGATAGGTACCGGGGGGAGGGGGGGAGAGAGATGAGGAACCTAATGGGCACTTGCATCCCATAGTCCTCTAGGAGGGACTTTCCAAAAGGACATCACATTATATGGACAGTGAACACACAGGGACATAAATACAGTGATCCCTCAACATACAATGGTCTATTCTGGACCATTGTAACTTGAAACCAGACTCAACATACAATATACAGACAGTCCAGATCTGTGAAACATGTCAATGGCTGGAAGAACTGACCAATCAGAATGGACATTTACATCTCTACTACTGAAGTGCATGCACTGATGTCTGGTAGCGCCCCCTACAGTACAGGGAGGTATTACATGTTCTGTACTCTTTACCTGTATTACTGAAGTGTATGCACTGACTGGTGTCTGGTAGCGCCCCCTATAGTACAGGGAGGTATTACATGTTCTGTACTCTTTACCTGTATTACTGAAGTGTATGCACTGACTGGTGTCTGGTAGCGCCCCCTACAGTACAGGGAGGTATTACATGTTCTGTACTCTTTACCTGTATTACTGAAGTGTATGCACTGACTGGTGTCTGGTAGCGCCCCCTACAGTACAGGGAGGTATTACATATTCTGTACTCTTTACCTGTGCCACGGTTAGCTGCTCCTTTGGACACCAGGTAAGGGCGGCTACATTTTGCGTGTTCTGTACAGGACCCTGAAGAAGCTCCTGTCCTCTACATAGACCAGTCTTTCCCAACCAGAGTGCCTCCAGCTGTTGCAAAACTACAACTCCCAGCATCCTTGGACAGCCTTTGGCTGTCCAGGCATGCTGGGAGTTGTAGTTTTGCAACAGCTGGAGGCCCCCTGGATGGGAAACACTAACCTAGACAGTGATTTACAGCTCCCAGCAGCTCTTTCTCTCTTTTATATGGAAGGATTTGCTTTAGCTATATTTATCTACTTTTTCTTTAATCCTCACTTTTTCCTACTTTTGGATGACATTTTGGGGCTTCAGAGCCAATTACCAGGTTTCCATAGAGTTATGGTCTCAGCATACAATGGTTTCAACATACAATGGTCGCCCTGGAACCAATTAATATCGTAACTTGAGGGACCACTGTACATAACTATAAATGTGTACTATGAATACAGTCTGACCAGAAATTTTATATATTTAAAATCATATTAGGCAAATAAAGGTGAGTAACCCCCCCCCCCGGTCACCTGTGCACCTTGGAGGTAATGGAACTATTTGGCCATCACTTTTCTGATCCAGAGGCCGATCTTGGCCATAGGTAGCCATTAGGTGATCCTGCGTCCCTCAGATCACTGTCCTGTGTTTATTACCAATGGCTCAGCATTAACACCAGATGCTCCACTTCATCCTAATGGAAGGGTCACACGTAGCATATTTTACGCTGCAGATCCGCCTGTGACCTGACCCATTTTGTGCCTCCAGCTGTTGCCACTCCCATTCCCCTGCCTGCCTCGCTCTGATCCTGGCCTGCTTGCAGCGACAATTTGCTGATACACAGGGGGCCTGCTAATTGGCGCGTGCACTCAGACATCGCGGCTGCTCCCCGATGTGCACTCGCCATCTCACAGACCCTCTGTGTGGCTGCTTATAGCGGTGGATTGCAGCTTCGAGCAGGCGAGGGGTAGAGCGAGACAGGGGAACGGGGGTGGCAACAAGGAGGCACAAAATAGGTCAGGTCGCCAGCATATCTGCAGCATAAAATATGCTGCGATATCTGTGACCCCAACCTAAAAGGGTACTCCCATACCCCAGCAATCTGAACATGTTGTTCAGAACGCTTGGAGTGGGTGGCTGTGATAGTGACATCATGGCCACGCCCCCCACCATTCATGTCTATGGGAGGGGGGTGTGTTTGCAGTCATGCTCCCTCCCATAGACATGAATGGAAGGGGTCGTGGCCATTTGTGTAGGCTGCAGGGGGCCCAATCAGACATCTCATCCTCGATTCTATATTTACATCCTTCCTGTATATTTCCCACTGTAGAAATCCGTAGCTTCCCTGCCACACCAAGGAGCTCGCCCTGCAGTCATCCGGAGCGTGACCCTGCCCTTTAAAGGGGTACTCTGGTGAAAATATATATATATATTTTTTTTAAAGGGTACCTCTCATCAAAAATTTTTTTGATATATTATAGATTAATGTATGCAGAATAACTTTACAATTGCAGGTTATTAAAAAATATGCTTCTTTCTATTTAATTTTCCACTTTGAAGATTAAACACTACGAGCTGCCAGTCTGCTTTGTTCACAAAGGAGAACCCTCAGAGCTGCCAGCCTGCTTTGTTCACAGCCTGTTTGGCTGTGAACAAAGCAGGCTGGCAGCTCTGAGTGTTTAGGACTTCAGCATGAGTCAGAAATGCTTGCTGACAGGACTGATCGGGAAAAATACAATAGAAAGAAGCATATTTGTCATTAACATGCTATTGGAAAGTTATTCAACATTCATTAATCTAAAATATATCAAAAGTTTATTTGATGAGAGGTACCCTTTAATCAACTGGCTCCAGAAAGTTAAACAGATTTGTAAATTACTTCTATTACTTCTAAAATATATTTACCCTTCCAGTACTTATTAGCTGTTATAAACTAGAGGATATTTTTTTTTATTAATTTTTTGTCTTGTCCACAGTGCTCTCTGCTGACACCTGACACCCGTATCAGGAACTGTCCAGAGCAGGAGAAAATCCCCATAACAAACCTATGCTGCTCTGGACAGTTCCTGATATTGACAGAGGTGTCAGCAGAGAGCACTGTGGACAAGACAAAAAGGAATTAAAAAAGAAACAAATTTCCGCTGGAGCATACAGCTGCTAATAAGTAATGAAAGGATTCACATTTTTAAGCAGAAGTAATTTACAAATCTGTTTAACTTTCTGGCACCAGTTCATAAAAATAAAAAAAAACTACCAAAAATAAGTTGTGTGGAAACTTAGCCTTACAGTCTCTCATACAAAATACGCTCTTGCTTAAAAATGGCAGTGTTCTCACACACACAAAAATATTTGTTTTTGTTAGGCCCCTTTCACATTACCATTATCCTCCTGTAAAAACCTCCGTCATGAACTCCTGTCAGAAAGTCCATAAAACGGCCGTCAAAAAATCCCATTCATGTGAATGGGCTTTTTTTGACCATCCTTTAGCATCAGTTATGTCCCGTTATGACTACTGTCCATTATCTTTGACAGTGCAAATAATGGTGCGTGCAATCATTTTTGTCCCCTCAAACATAACGGTGGAATAAAGGACATTAAAATTAACATTGAAGTCTAAGGATGACGGATGTTCACAAATGACGTCCGTTATTTTAATGTTCCGTTATAACAGATGGCACTTGTCCGTTATTTTGACAGAATGTCCATCAAAATTGGTCATCAGTTGTATTCAGTTATTGCTGAATAACGGGCATCAGAATGTAGGAACATGACGGTAGTGTGAAAGAGGCCTAAAAGGGAGACTGTTCTCACGCACACTAAACTGGGTTATGGTGCAGGTGAACGGGATTATAACAAGGAATCACTTATATAGAAATTGTTGCAGTCATTGATTTATTGCTACAGCTCTTCTGTGCCTAATGGAGGCAGGAAGCCGATTTGCAGAGCTCCCCTGCCTCCTCTATATGCAGCGTTATGCCCGCCCATCTGATGAATATTCTAATTTTTACTCACACCCTAGTGATGCGAGAGCCTGCAGTTATTGTAGGAGAGAGTGAAAATTTTTTTTTTTTTTTATATTCATCAGATTTGCAGCATATCGCTGTGTATAGAGGAAGCAGGGGAGCCTGGCGAACCGGCTCCCCGCCCTCTGTCATGTCCGGATGGTCTCCACTGATCAGCGCTTCCTGCTTTTCTCTTTTGATGTGCATAAAATGGTAATTGAGGCCAACGTTGGCCATAGCAGTGAACCCCCTCTGCGAGCGGTTTCTGTATGTCAAAGGGGAAAGCAGAAGAAAAAGAAAATATTAAAATAAATAAAAAAATAAAAATTAACCCCCTTAACGACCACAAAACATCTTTTGCCAGTGGGCCAGAAGGAGCCAGGCATTGGTCTCCTGTACCGAATATCACGGGAGCTAAACGCTGATCTTGTAATTTAACCATTTAGATGTCCTGGTAAAACTGTTATTGTGGCATCTAAGTGGTTTCTGTACATTAGTCACCCCATTGGCACTCTGGCACTATTGATTGGTTTCCATGGCAGCAAGAGCCTTTTTGAAGGTATGCCATGTGTTTGTGTCTACTTGGCTGCATAAGCCACCTTTATCGTGACAAGACAATACACTGCATTACAGTCATTTGGGATATTGCAAATGACACAATTTGTTAAATAGAGCAAAAGAAAATTGCACTTAGTATCACCATCTATACATTAACCTATAACACATTGGGCCACTAGTAGAGAGGAGCGAACTTACAGTAAATTCGATTCGTCATGAACTTCTCGGCTTGGCAGTTGATGAATTTTCCTGCATAAATTAGTTCAGCTTTCCGGTGGGCTGGAAAAGGTGGATACAGTCCTAGGAGACTCTTTCCTAGGAATGTATCCACCTTTTCCAGCCCACCGGAGCACCTGAAAGCTGAACTAATTTACGCAGGAAAAGTCATCAACTGCCGAGCCGAGAAGTTTGTAACGAATCGAATTTACTGTAAGTTCGCTCATCTCTAGCCACTAGTATTGGTTATTTTTACATAATTGCTGTAGCGTGTTAATCTCCCCCCCTTCCCTTTAAAAAAAAAAAATAACAAAAGCTAATCAAAAAGTGATATTTACCCCAAATTGGTGGCTGAGAAAGTACAAATCATCACACATAATACAGCCCTAATATGGGTATGTGGACAGAAAAGAGTTATGACCGAGATTTTTAAACTTGTCTTTAAACATTGTCTTTTCTTTGTTTTGTAATATTTACTGAAAAAAAAATATCTATAAAAATCATTTAAAACAGGAAAAATAGCAAAAATGTTTGTCAGTCAAAGGGTTGAAAAGTGTAGAAATACAGATCACCAATTTATAAAATAAGGAAATATGTTCACAAAAATATAGTAGTGCAGTTTACAAAACTCAAGCCACGTTTTCCGCTCCAACTGAAATCAACAAACTTAAAAATCATACTGGAAAACAGTAAATTACTTAGCACCAAAAATATGCTATTACAAAAATAAAAAAAACAAGTAAAAAAAATACAGTAAATGCATTTGAAAATTAAGATCCAAACTATTTAAAAAAACAGAACATTAAAAGGGGTTCTCCACCATAAGGTGATTTTAGTACTTACCTGCCAGACAGTAATGGACATGTTAAGAAGGATTAGCGC
The DNA here is from genome assembly GCF_029499605.1 of Hyla sarda. Classification (NCBI taxonomy): domain Eukaryota; kingdom Metazoa; phylum Chordata; class Amphibia; order Anura; family Hylidae; genus Hyla; species Hyla sarda. Next base: position 9,614,569 of record NC_079199.1, read on the forward strand.
TTGTCTTGGGCTAAACGACAATTTTGTCAGTCCACCATAACACTGTTGCTTTCTTTTTGTGAAATGGCTATTTCCTGTTTCTGTTCCTTCCTCCAAACTACAAGTCCCAGGATCCCTTGTTTGTAAGTGTGAGGTCACTTATCTACCCTCCCACACATCAGCAGCTAAGCTAGGCTCCCTGCCACGCTAAGCTTAAAGGGGTACTCCACCCCTAGACATCTTATCCCCCATCCAAAAGGATAGGGGATAAGATGTCTGATCGCAGGGGTCCCAGCTCTGAGGACCCCTGCAATATAGCATGCGGCACCCACTTGTTTCTTGTCCGGAAACGGTGGAGGGCCTGGGTCGCGACCACCGGAACGGAAGTCTGTGACGTCACGCCCAGTCCCCTCAATCAAAGTCTATGGGAGGGGGCGTCTGACGGCTGACCCCTCCCATAGACTTGCATTGGGGGGATGGGGCGTGACGTCACACGGGGGGGTTGTTTGTTGGAGTCATGACATCACAGACTTCCGTTGAAGCAAAGACACGCTCCCTTTCACCTGACTAGTGAAGCAATGTCTCGGGCCATACTGCAACCTGGAAAAGGCCCGAGATCACACATTTTGTATGCTTCTAAAAATGAACATTAGGGCAAAGATCACATAAGAATTGCGAGACCACCAAACACAGGTACAGACACTGTATTATGAACTACACTAACCTTAGCACAGTCAAAAGGAAAAATGTTATTTTTAGTAGGCCAATAGGATTAGTGTTCCCCATGGTTACACGCTTATCTGTTAATACAATTTTAAGTGGTTACTGTATCAAACAACTTACCTCCAAATAATACCCTGAGAGCTGCAATGTATTTGTAAATATTTTTTGTTTTGGAAATAAAATGTAGGGGTGGGACTTAGCTTGTGCTATGTGCAGAAAAGAGCGCTAGGACCTGCTATTGACAGGAATGCAGTCGGCGCATAATTCTACCAAGAGAACAAACCTGTTCGTGTGGGTTTCCACGACAGACCTATTCACACTAACGCTAGAAAGTGCAGCAGAATCTCACCGCAGGCTTCCTGACCTGAATTCCGCATTGAGATTCCGTACTGTGAACATACCCACAGAAAGCCTGGACTGCGTATGTGCAATCTGTGAGCATGTCTCTTCCAAAGGGTCCACACTGTCCCTAAAAAGTTAAATGAAAGCTTCAATATCTCAGCAGCAGCAGCAGTTCAGTGCATAGTGTAACCCCTACCTTGCAGTGCTGCTGTTTCTATTAATTTCTGCTCACATTTCTCTCATAGCAAAAAAAAAAAAAAAAAAAAAGTTTAAATTAAAAATGCCAACTTACATGAACCCCATATTGGCATCTACAAAAACAGCCCCTCTTGGGTGAAGAACCAGTCAGGCTTCTGCAATATTTTAACGCTTTATTCATTGATTAAAAGAACATACATTGAACATGAAACCAAACAACATCAGTCGTCGCTAACATTCGGCTGTTTCCTCTTATTCTTCCCTGTCAGGAGGTTCCCGACTTGTTCTGACCTTATTGATAAAAAATGCCGCCATCGTTCCCACCACATCTGGCCTGTATGTTGTCTCCCGCCCTCCCCCCATACACACACACAGCGTGCCAGCGGCTCCTCTACACTGATGTACATCATATATATATATATAAAATTATCCGCACGGTATGTGCTTCGCTGGAGACGAAAAATAAACCACAGCGCACACCTGTCCAAGAGCAGCGTCCTTAAATATAAGATGGTAAAACCATTTGTAAAACACATAGAAACTTTTTTTTTTTCTTTTTTTAAATATATTTCCATAAATAGAATTCGCATCCGGATATCTGTGAACATAGATCATCGGATTTCCGAAATCGCGGCCCGGGTGCGGTCAGCTCTGCTGGACACCCCCCTCCCAACCACACGCACACACGTCGTCGGCTATTTGTGTCATTTATTGCAGACTGTCCATATATATATATAATTTTCTATTTTCTTAAATCGTCAAATGCACAACATTCGTACCACTTAAAACTGGGGTCAGATGGAAGTCTCACAGAGACCACGTCCGTACCGCGGTTTGCCCTGAAACGAGATAAAGGCGGCTTGTCAAAGCCTCTCGGATAGAACGAGATATTAAAACAAACGTTATGGAATGTTTCTTCTTCGTCGTAACGCGTGATAGCAGCGTACACCAGCGATATCTTCACGGTTTTAGTTTTTTTTTTTACATTCGCTAGTCACAGTGAAAACAGGTGTGTGTTTCTCGAAGAATTCTGAGGCGTTGTTCACACTGAACCACAGCACAGCTGCGTACCGCAGGTCGAAACCCGACCTTTTTTTATATTACAATCTAGCAGTATCTTGGCCCGAAGTGTCACCCCTGAAGGCGGCACAGGCCTCCCCCCCCCTGCCAGCATGTGGGCACTTCTTTAAAGTTTTTAATCTATTCTTTGGCAGCTAAAACAGGCGCTGACAGAGAAAATCCAGTGACTCTGTTGTCGGGTATCTCACGACTAAAAAGCTTGCGAGCGTCTAACTGTGCACTACATATTCCATAAAGGAAAGAAACAAAAAAAAACACAAAAAACAAACAGGAACACAAAATACAAGAAATAAAGTAACTGACATCAGCACAAAAAAAAAAAAAAAAAAATGTATCAAAAAATTTATATCAATTGTCCCTTACCAGTGCAACAATGGCACTGCACAAGAAGAGCAATACCCATCTGCCATTCAAATAACATTGATCGCCCTTATTTAAAGGGGTACTCCGGAGGAATAAACATTTTTTCAAATCAACTGATGCCAGAAAAGTTACAGATTAGTAAGTTACTTCTGTATAAAAAAATCTTAATCCTTCCAGTACTTATCAGCTGTTGTGTAGTTCTTTCTAGTCTGACCACAGTGCTTTCTCCCCCTAAGAGCAGGAGCAATTTTGCATAGAGAACATCTCCTGCTCTGAACAGTTCCTGACACAGACAGGTGTCAGCAGAGAGCACTGTGGTCAGACTGGAAAGAACTACACAACTTCATGTGGAGCATACAGCAGCTGATAAGTACTGGAAGGATTAAAATTGTTATACAGAAGTAATTTACAAATGTATCACCAGTTAATTTGAAAACGTCCCCCCCCCTTCCGAGTACCCCTTTAATTGCTCTTGTTTTGGAGTGTCTCGGCTCCAAGTGGTCAAAAAGAGTACTGCATAAAGAAAAGAAAAAAAGAAAAAAAAAATCACATGACCTAACCTATGACCTAAGCAGCCAGAGTAGCGAACCCTGAAGATGCCACCTACCACCCCCTGACCTTACATAGGAACTCACCTGATTTTAGGCATGCGGAGATTCCCCTTACCAAGCACAATCTATATTCTAAAGTACTCTACGATAAGATTACCGCACGATGTATACAGAGACGCTGGCGTAAAAAAAAGGAGGGAATCCTCAACCTCGGTACTACTAGGTACCCCAAAAACCCCAACACAACTAAACTTAAAGGGCACTTACCCCTAAAAATCTAACAGATCCCTACTATACATAGCTATAGAAGTGTCCCGCAACCTGTGGCCCTTTAGCTATTGCAACACTACATCTCCTATCAACAGCTGGAGGACCGGATATTAACCTGTAGGTTATCCAGGAATGATGGGAGTAGCAGCTGTCATAGACGGAGAGCCACAGGTTGTGGGGGAACACCGACCTTAAGCAAAACATTAAGAGGGGCTAAAGGCTCTCCCGACAACAGTAATGTCCAGACACCCGCCCTGAAATACAGAGAGTTAAAGGGGTTATCCAGGAAAAAAAAACTTTTTTTTTTTTTTTTTTTATATATATCAACTGGCTCCAGAAAGTTAAACAGATTTGTAAATTCCTTCTATTAAAAAAATCTTAATCCTTTCAGTACTTATGAGCTTCTGAAGTTAAGGTTGTTCCTTTCTGTCTAAGTCCTCTCTGATGACACGTGTCTCGGGTACCGCCCAGTTTAGAAGAGGTTTGCTATGGGGATTTGCTTCTAAACTGGACGTTTCCCAGAGACACGTGTCATCAGAGAGCACTTAGACAGAAAAGAACAACTCAACTTCAGAAGCTCATAAGTACTAAAAGGATTAAGATTCTTTTTATAGAAGTAATTTACAAATCTGTTTAACTTTCTGGAGCCAGTTGATTTATATATATATATATATATATATATATATATTAATATATATTATATATATATATATATATATATTATATATATATATATATATATATATATATATATATATATATATATATATATATATATATATATATATATATATACATATTATATATTTATTATTTATTATATATATATCTATATATATAAAAAAAAAGTTTTTCCTGGAATACCCCGTAAATGCAAAAGGCAAATTCCATCTACATGGAAGGAGGGGGGATAACTAAAAAAAAAACCAAAAATAAAAAATAAAAAATAAAAAAAAATTTTAAAGTAAAAAAAATGAATCATTGTATATAAAGACACCGGTCTGCACAAAAGGTTTCCGCCGTAAGTAAGTGCTCTTTCGTTCGCCGTAAGCCGCGCCAGATGGCGACGCAGGAGAGGGAATAATTCTCTACTGTCTGCCCATGACCTGCCGAGCTCCAGTGTCCTAGAGAACCGCTGAAAAACCGTGAAAAAAGCAAAAAAATATAAAAATAAAAAAAAAAGACCCTGAACGGCGTCACCTTCAGCTTCTGAACCAAGACCCGACGTTCCCTTAGTGTTTCCCAACCCGGTTGCAAAACTACAACAACCCAGCTTGCCCGGACAGCCGAAGGCTGTCCGGGCATGCTGGGTGTTGTAGTTTTGCAACAGCTGGAGGCCCCCCGATTGGGGAAACACTGCTTTAGTCTGATAAGTAGATAACACACGTACAAATTATTATTTTTTCCTATATATATCTATAGCGCTAATACTGATTAAACACAGCACAAAGAGTTAACTCACTCTACCGAGGAAACATGATAAGACCCTATTTGCATATTGTAACCACAAAAGGGGGAGGAGAGGAAGGAAAAAAAAAAATTGTTATGGATTTTAAAATTAAAATAAAAAAAAAAAAACAAATTTTTTTTTTCTCCTCTTCAAATGCCTTCGCTGAAGTTTTGCATCTCTCGGTAAAAGTGGCGAGTGGGCTCGGTGAAGACGCTGAGCAATTCGATGTCCATGACGGCGCGCCAGGGCCGGGCCAGGCCGATGGACACCTGCTCTATGAGGTTGTGCACTGGGTCCACGTCTTGGTCTTCCAGCTCGCTTTGGTCAAAGTCTATGCTTTCTTCCGTCACCTCCAGGACCTTCAGGTCCGGCCCTCGGAGGCGGGCGATCGCTATCAGGTTGTGGGCCCAGACGGTGTAACCTGCGGGAGAGAGGGGAACTTACTACTGATATCAGACACAATAATTCCACCGTCTGGTATTGAAGAACTCTTTTTTTTTTTGCTTGTATTGTGCAGCACAATATTATTAGAGAATAAAGTAAAAGGTTCTTGTGCTTACCTGTTTTAGCTGCTGTGGCAGATATGCAGTTTTTTTTAGCCATACTGAGAACAGAACAATGATTTCCTAAAAGCTGCCTACATTTCCCATTAATCCACAGGCTTTGGAGAAAGAGGGGGTGGAGTTTGATCACTGCACCTGGTCATATAATTAGGCTGCTGGAGGTCAGCCGGAGGTCATGTAAGATAGGGACAAGTATAAGGCTATCCTTCATATAAGATAGGGACAGGTATAAGGTTATCCTTCATATAAGATAGGGACAGGTATAAGGTTATCCTTCATATAAGATAGGGACAAGTATAAGGCTTTCCTTCAAATAAGACAGGTATAAGGCTATCCTTCATATAAGACAGGTATAAGGCTATCCTTCATATAAGATAGGGATAGGCATAAGGCTATCCTTCATATAAGATAGGGATAGGTATAAGGCTATCCTTCATATAAGATAGGGTTAGGCATAAGGCTATCCTTCATATAAGATAGGGATAGGTATAAGGCTATCCTTCATATAAGATAGGGATAGGTATAAGGCTATCCTTCATATAACAAAGGGCCAGGGACTATTCATAGTATTCAGAATATTGAACTTGATTGGCCGAATGGTTCTTATCTGCTGACACATTCAATGTTCCTAATACCAGACACAACCTGGGGGAGACAGCCGCCATGTTTTCTTAATCCTGGACAAACCCCTTTAACCTGCGACATTTCGCACTTTGTCTATGAACCGAGAGGAGTTTTCAGCTTCTGGATGTGAACAGTCGTCCTTCTCACAGCGCAGAGATCGTAAAGTCATTGGAAGGATTGCAGAACTTTATATTCTTCCACTCATCTAGATAATTCTATATTACAGCTGTCACTGGGGAGGGGGCGCTGACCGCATCCCGACCCATCACCCTCCCGACCGCATCTTCCCGACCCGTCACCCTCCTGACCTCATCCCGACCCATCACCCTCCTGACCTCATCCCGACCCATCACCCTCCTGACCTCATCCCGACCCGTCACCCTCCCGACCGCACCCCGACCCTCCTGACCTCATCCCGACCGCACCCCGACCCTCCTGACCTCATCCCGACCGCACCCCGACCCTCCTGACCTCATCCCGACCACACCCCGACCCTCCTGACCTCATCCCGACCGCACCCCGACCCTCCTGACCTCATCTCGACCGCACCCCGACCCTCCTGACCTCATCCCGACCGCACCCCGACCCTCCTGACCTCATCCCGACCGCACCCCGACCCTCCTGACCTCATCCCGACCCATCACCCTCCTGACCTCATCCCGACCCATCACCCTCCTGACCTCATCCCGACCCATCACCCTCCTGACCTCATCCCGACCCATCACCCTCCTGACCTCATCCCGACCCATCACCCTCCTGACCTCATCCCGACCCATCACCCTCCTGACCTCATCCCGACCCATCACCCTCCTGACCTCATCCCGACCCATCACCCTCCTGACCGTGCATTGTAGCCTGAATAGAAAACCCATAATGTGCAATACCCTAAAAGGACCCATTCACTGCCCGTCTGTACATGGAGCCGGGTACAAAGACTTTACATGACCCCGACCATCAGACAAAGCTTCTCTCCCTCCATTCACAATGACCCTGAACAATCAGCTGGATATTTACCCAGAACCAATCACAGCGCAGCCTTCATATTACTGGAGCTCCAAAAGAGATGAAAGCCGAGCTGTGATTGGTTGTTATTGGCAAAACCAGACAGTATTGGTCATCTGACCAGAGGAGAAGTGTTACATAGTGACGAAGAGTCTGCTGGGAACAAGTTCTCAGCTCCAGAAGGCGCTGATAAATATATATATTTATTTTTTATTGTATTATTTATCCATTTTATTTATTTATTGTCACAGAGTTCACCATATAATGGACGCACTAATCACTTTATCCTGCAGCCAGTACGATTATGAGACTATGATACCAAATTTATATTGTCTATGTTCCGATTTACTAAAGGGTTTTATTTATAGGTCTTTTTTTTTTTTTGTCAATCATTTTTTGTGATGTCAGAAGAATTTTGAAACAGCTGGAGGGCCACAGTTTGAGACCACTGATGTTTAGTAACTTGAGATGCTCAAGACCACAGAGACCAATTTATATATTTATTTTATTTATTTATTTGTTTTGATTTATTGTATTTATTTTTCATATATCTATCTCTATATATTTTTTTATTTTTATTTATCTATTTTATTTATTTATTGTCACAGAGTTCACCATATAATGGACGCACTAACTTTATCCTGCAGCTAGTACGAGACTATGATACCAAATTTATATCGTTTATGTTCTGATTTACTAAGGGTTTTATTTTTATGTCATTTTTATTTATTTTTTGCCAATCTTATTTTTTTGTGATGTCAGAAGAGCAACAGCTGGAGGCACCCTGGTTCAAAAACACTGGCATAAACAGAGGGTCCTCTGGAGACTTACGAGTCTGAACAATTCCCAGCATGCCTTGACAGATGAAGGTTGTGGCGGAACGCTGCCTGGACCAACAAGCCAGCAACTGGGGGAATGCTGGGAGTTGTAGTTTTGCAATAGGTGGAGAGTCACTGGTTGGACAACACTGCTCTAGACCAACAAATGTGCAGTAAAAGGCATACTGGGAGTTGTAGTTATGGGTTGAGCCAGCACCCCCCCCCCCCCACTCCTGCAACAGCTGGAGGGCCACAGTTTGAGACTACTGATGTTAAGTAACTTGAGATGCTCAAGACTAGAGATGAGCGAACTTACAGTAAATTCGATTAGTCACGAACTTCTCGGCTCGGCAGTTGATGACTTATCCTGCATAAATCAGTTTAGCTTTCATGTGCTCCGGTGGCTGGAAAAGGTGGATACATTCCTAGGAAAGAGTCTCCTAGGACTGTATCCACCTTTTCCAGCCACCGGAGCACCTGAAAGCTGAACTAATTTATGCAGGATAAGTATCAACTGCCGAGCAGAGAGGTTTGTGACGAATCGAATTTACTGTAAGTTCGCTCATCTCTACTGAAGACCATAGAGACCAATTTATATATTTATTTTAACTTATTTATTTTTATATATTTTTTATTTATTGTATTTATTTTTCATTTATTTATTTTTTATATTTATTGTATTATTTTTTATCTATTTTATTTATTTATTGTTACAGAGTTCCCCATATAATGGACGCACTAACTTTATGTGGTGGAACACTGCCCTGGACCAACAAGCCAGCAACTGGGGGAATGCTGGGAGTTGTAGTTCTGCAATAGGTGTATTTATTTAAAAAATAAAATAAAAATATACAAATACCGTATTTATCGGCGTATAACACGCACTTTTTAGGCAACATTTTTTAGCCTAAAGTCTGTGTGCGTGTTATACGCCGATACACCTCCAGGAAAGGCAAGGGGAGAGAGGCCGTCGCTGCCCGCTTCTCTCCCCCTGCCTTTCCTGGGGTCTAGAGCCCTGCTGCCGGCCCTTCTCTCCCCCTGGCTATCGGCGCCGCTGCCCGTTCTGTCCCCCTGACTATCGGTGCCGACAGCCAGGGGGAGAGAAGGGGCAGCGGCGCCGATAGCCAGGGGGAGAGAAGGGGCAGCGGCACCCATTGGCGGCGCCGCTGCCCCGTTGCCTCCCCCCATCCCCGGTGGTTTAATTACCTGTTGCCGGGGTCGGGTCCGCGCTGCTGCAGGCCTCCGGCGTGCGTCCCCTGCGTCGTTGCTATGCGTTGCACGGCGCAGCGCATGACGCTAGTGCGCCGCGCATAGCAACAACGCATGGGACGCACGCCGGAGGCCTGCAGCAGCGCAGACCCGACCCCGGCAACAGGTAATTATGCCACCGGGGATGGGGGGAGGCAACGGGGCAGCGGCGCCGGCAATGGGTGCCGCTGCCCCTTCTCTCCCCCTGGCTATCGGCGCCGCTGCCCCTTCTCTCCCCCTGGCTGTCGGCACCGATAGTCAGGGGGACAGAACGGGCAGCGGCGCCGATAGCCAGGGGGAGAGAAGGGCCGGCAGCAGGGCTCTGGACCCCAGGAAAGGCAGGGGGAGAGAAGCGGGCAGCGACGGCCTCTCTCCCCTTGCCTTTCCTGGGGGTGTATCGGCGTATAACACGCACATAGACTTTAGGCTAAAAAATTTTACCTAAAAAGTGCGTGTGCATGGCAATGGGTGCCGCTGCCCCTTCTCTCCCCCTGGCTGTCGCCGCCGGCAATGGGGCGCCGGCACCGATAGTCAGGGGGACAGAACGGGCACGGCACCGATAGCCAGGGGGAGAGAAGGGCCGGCAGCAGGGCTCTAGACCCCAGGAAAGGCAGGGGGAGAGAAGCGGGCAGCGACGGCCTCTCTCCCCCTGCCTTTCCTGGGGGTGTATCAGGGTATACACGCGCACACACGCACCCTCATTTTACCATGGATATTTGGTTAAAAAACTTTTTTTTACCCAAATATCCTTGGTAAAATGAGGGTGCGTGTTATAGGCCGGTGCGTGGTATACCCCAATAAATACAGTAAATAAAATACTGGTTAGACCACCATATGTGCAGTAAAAGGCATACTGGGAGTTGTAGTTACGGGTTGATCCATCCATCCACCCCCCCCCCTCCCCTCCCCTCCCCTCCTGCTTACCATGGATAGCCAGCAGGGACAGCCTCATGCACCTCCACGCCAAGAGAACCAGAGGGTCTTCGTTCCTATTGTCACTGAGGTCGGGGAACCCGGACATGTCGTTGACGTCGTTCATGAGGATGAAGTGTGTGAGGAATGTGTCGTACTGCCGGGAGATGAGGTCCACCACCGCCCCGGACACGCACGTGATGTAGCTGTCGAAGTGAATCCTCTCCAGCGGTATGCTGGGCTTCAGTATTCTCAACATGTCATCGCTCTTCACGTCGAACGCCATCATATACACGCGCAGGTTGGCGCTGTTCCGCGTCAAGGCGATCCAGTCCTCGTCCTCCGGCATCTTGTCCAGGGTCCGGCTCTTGAGCGAAGTGTTATGGACCAGGAGCGAGAGTCGATGCAAAGGCACGTGGGTATTGTTCGCCAACACTCGCGTCATTTCTGCCGTAAAGTCGCAGAAGTCCAGGGCCAGAGAGCGAAGGTTGACAAAGCGCTCGAGTTCGATGGCCGTCACCAGGGTGGTGTTGGCCGAGGTGTGGTTGTCCAGTAAGCTCAGGTGCTCTATGGTGCCGGCCACCGGATTAGACAAGGACGCCAGCGAGGTTGGCGTCACGATCTCCAGCATAAATCCGCAGGAAAGCCACCTCAGCTGCCGGCTGTTCGCCAGGATCTCGTCGAACAACTGCTGAATCCTGCGGAGAGAAACAGAGAGGAACCTATAAAAGTGCAAAACTGAGATATTTCACAAGGGCATGCTGGGACGTATAGTTCTGTAATGGCTGGTGTGCGCAGATAATAGGGAATGTATTCTACTTACCCCTAGAGCAGTGTTTGCCAACCAGGGTGCCTCCAGCTGTTGCAAAACTACAACACAAACTGCTAGTGATGTCTACTACAGGGTTTCCCCAACTAGAGACCTCCACCTGTTGCAAAACTACAACTTCCAGCATGCCCGGACAGCCGTTGGCTGTCCGGGCATGCTGGGATTTGTAATTTTGCAACAGCTGGAGGCACCCTGGTTGGGAAACACTGCCCTAGAGGATATGGGGTCCTGCAATCACTGCAATCATTTTTACCATAAAGTGTACAGCGTGCTCCCCCCCCCCCCCACATAATGCAAAATTATGATTTTCATTTAAATTTGCTTACACAAATTTTTTTTTTGGGGGGGGGGGGGGGGGGGGGGGGTTACCATACATTTTAGGGTAAAACGCGTGATGTCATTACAAAGTACAACTGGTCACACAACAAACAAGCCCTCGTATGGGTCTGTGAGTGGAAATATAAAAGTTATGGATTTTTGAAACAAATCAACTGGTGCCAGAGAGTTAGAAACAGATTTATAAATTATTTCTATTTAAAAATCTTAACCCTTCCAGTACTTAGCTGCTGTATGCTCCAGAGGAAGTTCTTTTCTTTTTGAATTTCCTTTCAGTCTGACCACAGTGCTCTCTGCTGACACCTCTGTCCTTGTTAGGAACTGTCCAGAGCAGGAGAGGTTTGCTATGGGCAATTGTTTCTGCTCCGGACAGTTCCTGACATGGGCAGAGGTGGCATCAGAGAGCCCTGTGGTCAGAATGGAAAGAACTACACAACTTCCTGTGGAGCATACAGCAGCTGATAAGTACTGGAAGGATTAAGATTTTTTTTTAAATCGAAGTAATTTACAAATCTGTAAAAAAAAATAAAAAAACTTTCTGGCATGTTTAATTATAAAAAAAATTTTTTTCCCACCGGAGTACCTCTTTATAGCCAAACGGGCCGCGTCCTTAAGGGGTCAACAGTAAGGGAAAAAAAAAAAACAACAAAACAAAAACACAAAAAACAGCTGAACCCCACATCACCCGACTTACTGCTGCATCTTTTTGCCGCCCGGATCCACCTTATTTAGGTAAGTACTTGTTATGGAGCCGTTCTGCTGCAAAATACTGATGTCCCCGAAGAGACTCAACTTCTGAAGATTCCTGGGGAAGAAAAAATAAAAAAAAGGAAAATAAGTCAGCTACGAAAAATCACACAAGGTATTTTGGTGTAGAAAAGCTGCAAAAGTCCTCTTCTGTGCAAATATGAGGGCATGCTGGGAGTTGTAGTTTTGCAACAGCTAGTGGCACTTTGGTGGAAAAACGCTGATCTTTATAGGGGTTATTCCGGCCATAGACATCTTAGACATCAAAAGGATAGGGGATAAGATGTCTGATCGCCAAGGGACCCCCCAACATTCTATGAGGGGCTGCTGCTCCAGTCTTGGAAACCTCTGTTTCCAGGACTGGAGTCTTCACATCACACCACGCCCCCTCCATTCATGTCTATGGGAGGGGGCGTGTAACGCCCCCTCCCATAGACATGAATGGAGGGGGCGTGGCATGATGGCATGAGGGGGCATGGCGTCACGTTGCCAGTCCTGGAAACACAGAGGTTTCCGAGACTGAAGCAATAGCCCGCCATAGATTGGGGTCCCAGAGGCGGGCCCCTCGTGATCAGACATCTTATCCCCTATCCTTTGGATAGAGGATAAGATGTCTATGGCCGGAATATTCCTTAAAAAGGAGGAAACAAGTAGAAAACCAATGTTTTCAAATCATCTGGTGCTGGGAAGTTAAAACAAATTTGTAAATTACTTCTATTAAAAAATCTTAATCCTTCCAGTACTTATCAGCTGCTGTTTACTACAGAGAAATTTGTGAATTTCTTTTCTGTCTGACCTTTCTGAACTGTCCAGTTTAGAAGCAAATCCCATTAGAAATCTTTTCCTGCTCTGGACAGTTCCTGACATGGACAGAGGTGTCAGCAGAGAGCACTGTGGTCAGACTGGAAAGAACTTCACAAACTTCTCTGTAGTATGCAGCAGCTGATTAGTAGAAGAAGGGTTAAGATTTTTAAATAGAAGCGATTTACAAATCTGTTTAACTTTCTTGCACCAGCTGATTTGAAAAAAAAAAATAATTCCCACCGGAGTTCCCCTTTAAGTAGCTAGCACTTTGCTCCGCCTCCGTTTTGATTTACTACATTATATTTGTATGGCCAAGGATGATGATACTTGCCCGGTGCCTCCTTGGCGGATGCTATAGAGGTGTATGCAACACCTGACATGGACTACAACCACCAGCATTATGGTCAGACCCTACAGGCCGAGTGCAGTAAAATTTGTCGCCTCTGCATCTACAGCGCCCGCTACGCCTACATGTAGACAATAAATCAGGGAGCGGCGCTGTAGACAGTGATGACATCTAGAGTAACATTTTGAAGCCATAGGGGAAAAATAAAAAATAAAATAAAAATTTTTGGTACAGCTTAATTTGTAAATAAATAAGCCAACGTTACATTTTAAAAACTTCATTTTGGCTACAAATGGAACAAGCTTCATACAAGGTTAAACACTGGAGCAGAGCCTTATGTGAATGAAGAATTAAATGTTCTATAGTTCCAATACCAGGTTACAGATTGGTATATGCTCTTGCCACTAGGAGGCGCTGACCCAAGAAAAAAAAAAAAAAAAGTTAGCTCCTCCCTGGCAGGATATACCTGCCCACTGGAAGTGAGGTAATCAGTTTTGTCACAAAGCAGTAGGAGAAGCCAACAAAGAAAGGACAATAGAAAAGAATCCTAGAAAAACCCAAGAACCGGAAAAGATCATCCGGACAAGAATTGAAGAAATGGGTGGGTGCTGTGTTCCCCAATGAAGGCTACGAGAAAGAGATTTTGCGGTGAGTACAAAAAAAAAAAAAAGTAAAAAAATAAAATCTCCTTTTCTCATTCGCTCTTCATTGAGGTACACAGATACTGATGGGACGTACCAAAGCAGTCCCCTAGGGAGGGAAAGAACAACCACCAGAGGAAAGGAGTCAGTCCGGAGACTGAATCCTAGTCAGCCGCAAGGCTCACGGACAAGACCCTGGGACAAAATGAAACCCAGGTCTAGAACTGAGCGTCCGGCAGATCCCACCATCCATGGAGATGGACTAGGACGCCAATTAAGAGACTGTCCGTAGTAGAGAACAAAAACCAATAGGCCACATAGAGAGCCAAGATCGGAGACCCGATGGGCCGTGACAAAAAACTGGGAGGAGGTAGGAAACCAATTCCAGAAGCACAGAACCAGACAGAGGGAGAACCCTGCAGGCAAACAAAAAAGGCAACGGGAACAACAAGAGAACCCCATACAGAGAACATGGGGAGAAAAACACCAGGGAGGGCGGACACCTGAGTGGAAAGGCGAGCACAAGATGAAGACCAGAAACCTCTGGAAGAAGAGGGAGAGAGTCCGAAGAGGCAAGATCGAGGACCCGAACCAAGAAGCTGTAGGCTCCCAAAAACCACTGTCCCAGGGGTACGGCATGAGCACCTGGGGGGGGGGGGGGGGTTGAGTGGACTCAGTATGACACAGAATGAACAGCAGGAAAGAAACCACAGCCACGCATAAGCCAAGATTGGCCCGCCTGACACAATCCGGCAGACCGGATGCCCTCCAGTTCGAGTACATGGACCCCGAAGGAGACAAAGTAAAAAGTGGCCAAAAGAAAAGAAGAAGGAGCGGAACGCCCTGAGAAGGAGCCGCCTGGAAAAACGGAGCAGCCGACATGGGAACTGCAGGCTCCCAAGTCACCTGGAGGTTCCTCACCTGTAGGGGAAGCAACCCCAACAGCAAAATGCTCCGGGAGACATACTTCTATGAAGAGACAAGAAGAAGAGCGGCACAGAAAGACCTCCCCGCAAATGGGATCGCAGAGAAGTCTGGGTAGGCTCACCACACACGCTCGAGACCGCAATCAACACTAAGGCACGAAGAACCAAGAGGGCCAACCCAGAAAATAAGGCAAGCCACAGCAATCTAGGAGAGTGCCAAATATAAGGAGACTAACCAGACTTGGACCCCAGCAGTCCGAATGGACCAGCGTACTCTGAAGCAACATCCTGTCAGGACGGGAATGGAGGGAACCCAGCTGGGACCCCCAGGTCCTGGGCACATGAAGGTAACCCAGAAGACTTGCGTCAGCGTAGCGCAACTGACATTGGGAAAGGGAAGAATTAACACACCCATCCAGGGAGATTGCGCCAAGGGAGGAGGAGCGCAATGGCAGGACCCAAACAACAGACGGTGGCTAGACCGGCTGTCACTGAGCCAAACATGAGCGCCTAAACTCCTCCTACAGAGGCACAAGGCTCATGCAGCCGGAACCAAGAAACAGCAGGAGATCCAGGCTGCAATGGTGGGCAGGAAGCACCCAAACATGGCCGGTAAACTCTTCTGACAAGGGCCCAGCCAGGTAGCCCACCCATGTAGGGGGAAGAGAGAGAGAGATGGCTCTCTTGGCAGAAGAAAGTGCTCAGTGAAAGTTTCCATGGTGGAGGGGAAAACAAGGGGTGGTGGAGAGGAAACTCCGGTACAGACCGTGCCCAGCTCCCCGTACCCCCTGAGAAAGGAGGATTGACCAAGTGCACCAGGTACTGTAGTAAGTTGCTGCTGCGGCGAGGGAATATAAAAGAATGTCCCCGGCTGCAAAAGGAGGGCATCAATTCCCCTCATACAGAGACAACGGGTGCCGACTTAGTGTAAGTTGCGGCAGCAGAACGGCAGGGAGAGGAATGCCCCCCGGCTGCCAAAGCGGTGGAGGAGGGGCGGAGCTAAGCCCCAACTCCCCCAGCTCAGAGATAATGGCCGCCGGCTTATAATGTAAGCTGCAGCAGCTAGGGCAGCAGGAAAAGGGAAAGAATGTCCCCCAGCTGCCAAAGGGGGGAGGAGCGAGGCCCCGACTCCCCCAGTTCACAGACAGCGGCCGCCAGCTTACAGTGTAAAACAGCGGGAAAGAAATGTCCCCGGCTGCCAAGCGGGGGAGGAGGGCGGAGCGAAGTCCCGACTCCCCCAGCACAGAGATAATTGCCCCCGGCTTGTGAAAGTGTAAGCTGCAGCAAAAATAGCAGGGGAACATGAAGGAATGTCCCCGGCTGCCAAAGCAGGGGAGGAGGGTGGAGGAGCTAATCCCCAACTCCCACTGCTAAAAAGACACCTCAAAAATACTCACCTACCAGGAAGATGTCCTCTCATACTCACCTGATGGAGGCTTTGGCCAGCTTAACGCCACACTGCATCATGCCAGGCCGCCATAGGGGGGGGAGCAGGGGCAAGAGGGGACCTGGAGTAACACTCTAGCGCTGGTTGTTGGCGAGATGGGGTTAACGGTCCATACTCTATGTCCCGTGCCCCTTCATCGCAGAAGGGGAAAAAAAGGTAGAGCCATGCTCCTGAACCCCCACCTGAAAACAGGAAATAAAAGGAATGAGAGTAAAAAAAAAAAAAAATAACTAAACATCCCTAACTATAAAACAAGAAAAAGACCACACCTGTGTCTGCCTCCTACTGACACTAAGCTAAAACTGATCACCTCACTTCCAGTGGGCGGGTATATCCTGCCAGGGAGGAGCAGACTTTTTTTTGTCCCCTAGTGTCAGCGCCTCCTAGTTGCGAGAGCACATACCCATCTGTGTCCCCCAATGAAGAACGACCAAGAACATATTCCATACTCCATTTTTTGTTCATATATTTCAAAAAAACAAAAAACAACATTTTTTACCCAGACCTTCCTCTCTCTAGTGACATCATACACCACCTGATGCTAACAGCACTCCCGAGCACTATGGGTAATCTGGGGGAGGGGGTGACTTCATTTTGTCCAACCCTTTATATACCAGAGAGGAAAATCCCGAAGTATACAGGGAGTGGGGGTCAGGATGGGGGCACTGGAGGGACTCACCCCACTTGTGGAATAGTTTACATCAGGATTATGGGGGAATCATCAGAGAAAGATGGAATAAGAACCCTGTAGTATAGTAGGAGTGGACATTAATAATAGAGGGGTCCCCCCCCCCCCCTGTACAGTATCTGGAGGGGTCAGTGATCATATAATGCCCCCCCCCCCCCCCTGTACAGTATCTGGAGGGGTCAGTGATCATAGAGGGGTCCCCCCCTGTACAGTATCTGGAGGGGTCAGTGATCATAGAGGGGTCCCCCCCCCTGTACAGTATCTGGAGGGGTCAGTGATCATAGAGGGGTCCCCCCCCCTGTACAGTATCTGGAGGGGTCAGTGATCATAGAGGGGTCCCCCCCCCCTGTACAGTATCTGGAGGGGTCAGTGATCATAGAGGGGTCCCCCCCCTGTACAGTATCTGGAGGGGTCAGCGATCATAGAGGGGTCCCCCCCCCCCCGTACAGTATCTGGAGGGGTCAGTGATCATATAATGCCCCCCCCCCTGTACAGTATCTGGAGGGGTCAGTGATCATAGAGGGGTCCCCCCCCCTGTACAGTATCTGGAGGGGTCAGTGATCATAGAGGGGTCCCCCCCCCCCTGTACAGTATCTGGAGGGGTCAGTGATCATAGAGGGGTCCCCCCCCCCCTGTACAGTATCTGGAGGGGTCAGTGATCATAGAGGGGTCCCCCCCCCCTGTACAGTATCTGGAGGGGTCAGTGATCATAGAGGGGTCCCCCCCCCTGTACAGTATCTGGAGGGGTCAGTGATCATATAATGCCCCCCCCCCCCCCTGTACAGTATCTGGAGGGGTCAGTGATCATAGAGGGGTCCCCCCCCCTGTACAGTATCTGGAGGGGTCAGCGATCATAGAGGGGTCCCCCCCCCTGTACAGTATCTGGAGGGGTCAGTGATCATAGAGGGGTCCCCCCCCCTGTACAGTATCTGGAGGGGTCAGTGATCATAGAGGGGTCCCCCCCCCCTGTACAGTATCTGGAGGGGTCAGTGATCATAGAGGGGTCCCCCCCCCCCTGTACAGTATCTGGAGGGGTCAGTGATCATAGAGGGGTCCCCCCCCCCTGTACAGTATCTGGAGGGGTCAGTGATCATAGAGGCCCCCCCCCCCCGCACAGTGTGTGGAGGGAGGGGGGGGGGGGGGGGGGGGAGGTCAGTGATCATAGATGGGGTCTCTTCCTGTAAAGCATCTGGCCAGTAAGTCATAATACATGGGTCCCCTTGTACAGTATCTGGGGGTCAGTGATAGTAGAAAGGTCCCCCTGTGCAGTAATAAGAGAAGGGCCTTCCCTGTACAGTAATTCGTAGTTCCCGTACCGCGGGGGGCGTGGCTTCGAACTGTCACTCACCGGTTGCCCCGGATACTGCTCAGCACACACAGCACCAGCTCCAGGTAGGTCCTCAGCACCTCCAGCCACCTCCCCGAGGGTTGTCCGTCCCCGTCCCCGGTGTCCTGCGCGGAGCAGGAGGGGGGAGAGGAGCCGCCGGCCTCGGCCGATCCGGACAGATAATTCTCGGCCGCGAACTCCACCCGCAGCTCCCGCACGAAGCAGCCGCACTTCCGCATCAGGAACTCGAGGCGCGGCCGCTCGGCCAGGGACACCCGCAGGCTCAGCCGCAGCTCCGGCCACAGCGCGGGGTAGAAGAGACACTCCCGCCAGTGCGAGCAGGCAGCCGAGGCCCGCAACCGGTCCGGGGCCGGGAGGAACGAGAAGATGTGCACGACCAGCTCGCTGGGGAGGGACGAGGCTCCCACATCCCCGCACAGAGCCATGGGAGACACCGGGAAGCGAGCACCGACTGTGGCCGAGTGTCCGCTCCGGACCCCGGGGAACAACAAGCGGAGGTGACGGGAAAGGCTGCCTCACGCTGTGCCGCAGACTCTACCACCTGCGCCGAGCCCGGAGGGGGGACGGGACTTCTCTACTGCACACAACTGTGAGGGGGGAACAGGTCAATAACAGGAAAAGAGAGCGAATCCACCAAAAGGACGGCGGCGTGAACGCTAGCGCTCTCACTCGTCATTCCTCACTGACAAAATACCCCCTTTTTCGTTATTTGGTATAGTCCACTGTAACCTACTGCGCACGTAGACCGTACCACTCTCTTCACACAATAGGGTGCATAAAGTACTCGTAATTCTGTCATCTTTCTTCTATGTCCAACTGGCAGAAGATGTTCGGTAACAGCGTAAATTCTCTTTCCTGGAAAATAAATAAAAGACCACTTACAATTGGGCGTTCTTTTTCTTTTATTGGAAGCTACCATCTCATCGCGACTACCCTATGCGATGAGATGGTAGGTTCCAATCTAAGCTATGGAACTGCGTTTCCAGACTGTACCATCCTGCAGAGCTGAGAGGGGGTGAGGGTCAGTTAGTGTTTATAGATGAGGTAAATAAAGCAGGTTTCTTCAGTTCGCTGGAGGCGGCAGAAGGGGGTGTGACGGCTGGGCTCCCCCCTCCCCCATATGGCCGTGGTATAGCCTGGGAGTGAGGTTGCGGTTATTTTGATGCCGGCCGCGTGTGTTCTGCGACCGTTAGGAATTAAACGTTGGGAATAATTCAAACTGTTCTAAAGCGAATTATACTTGTTAATAAAGATTCTTTATGAAATGTAACAAATGCAGAAATAATATTAATTATAATACAATGACTTTGAAGGACATTTATCATTGTTGCTTTGGTAGGACATATTTATCATTATACATTTGGCTCACATAAGCAAAAAAACAATCACTTTAGAATGCTACTTTTTTTTTTTAGCACAAATAAGCGAAAAAAAAAAAATTACTTCAGAAAAACATTATGTAAGTCGCAGCTGTGTTAAAGGGGTAGTCCAGTGGTGAAAAATGTATTCCCTATCCTAAGTATAGGGGATAAGTTTCAGATCGTGGGGGGGAGGGGGGGGGTGGGCTGGTGGGGTTTCGGGGGGTTTTGGTCCGACCGCTGGGGCCCCCCGTGATCTCCTGTACGGGGCCCCAGCTCGCTGGGGGTATTGAGGGGGCAAGTCAGCCGCCGCTTCGTGCGGTGGTCAACAGGCCCCTTCCCGCGGGCTGTCAGGGCCCCGTACAGGAGATCGCGGAGGGCCCCAGTGGTCTGACCCCCCGCGATCTGAAACTTAGCCCCTATCCTTAGGATAGGGGATACGTTTTTCACCACTGGATATCTCCTTCAACCCCTCAAAGGAGTTCTCCGCTGCTAGACATCTGATCCTCTGTCCAAAGGATAGGGGATAAGATGTCTGACCGCACCGGTTACCCCCCCCGATCTCCCGCACCGCCCAGTGTTCTAAACAAATGCTGAGTCCCTGTGGCAGTGGTTGTGACATCACGCCACGCCCTCTCCATTCATGTCTATGGGAGGGGGCGTGTCAACTGACACGCCCCCTCCCATAGACATGAATGGAGGGGGCATGGCATGACGTCATGAGGGGCGTCGTCGTGACGTCAATGTTCAGAAGCCTGGAGCACCTGAGTACCCCTTTAAGGACTCAGGGTTTCTTCACTTTTTCCCTTTCATTTTTCCTCCTCTCCTTCTAAAAGTCATAACACCCAGACCCATATGAGGGCTTGTTTTTTGCACCACCAATTTTACTTTAATCACATCAGTCATTTTATCACAAAATCTACAGAGAAACCATGAAAACATTATTTGTGGGACAAAATTGGAAAAAAGAAAAAACACACCATCTTATAATTTATGGGGGCTTCCGATTCTACGCAGAGCACTTTTTTTTGGTAAAAATGACACCTTATCTTTATTCTGTAGGTCTATACGATTAAAATGATTATATAGGTTTGAAAAATGTAATCTTCTGACCCCTATAACTTTATTATTTTTCCCTATATAGGTGTGATAGCCTGGGGGGTGTATGGTATGGGGAGTGTAGATGTGCAGTAACTAAAGGGTGCTTGTTAACCCTTGCTATTCGTGACGCCAGTGTGAGGGCTCCTCAATAAAGCTTTTCCTACTGCCGCCCTTCCCAAGAGCGATAGGGAGGTAGAAAAGAAGAATTGATTGTCCACAACCGGAGTGTTTCTGAAACAGCATTAATGTTTACTGAAGATTTTCTGCAAGCTTCAATATTGTGGAGCAATAGTCTCTGAGTATAACAACAGCTTTTCCTTGGTGATTGACAAAGGTTGGTACTTTAGCAATAAGAGTATTTTGATACTATGCGTTGCTCCACTGGATTTAGGGGATTTAGTTGCGGTCCAGTAGTCACGCTAGCATTAGCGGGGATTTAGATTTGAACTCACGGTTTTAGTTCCGCTGAGGCCGGCAGGTTTTTGAGGCCTAGCGTGTCTTTGAAAGTTGCGTAGCACCGTCCTGTTAGTCCGGCATCCACGGGAGCAGCAACCCAAGAGAGCGATAATTGGACGCAGCTCCCTTATATGGGCAGGGGCTGGACTAGTGCTAATTGGTCTAATACTGATGTCAATCACCATTACAAAGATTTGTGGGTAACACGTGACCCAAGGACCTCCTAAGGTCCTACAACATACCATAGAGGTTACTAGCTTGGTCACATGACCGAAGGTCCTGCGACGCCGAACAAGGTAAGTACTATACATCAATATATATATATATATATATATATATATATATAATTATTAAATATATACATTTATTATTATTAAACATAGACTTTAGGAGAGGCGACTAGTGGCTGTCCCACCTGAGGAACCCAACCTGAACGTAGTTACTCTGACTTATGGGACCTCTACACTAGGTACTGTATGCAATACTGTACCGGGACACCACATAGAGATGTGTGAGGGCTAATTTTTTGCGCCATGATCTCTAGTGTTTATCGGTACCATTTTTGTTATGATGGGACTTTTTGATCGCTTTTTATACATTCAGGGTGAAGTCACCAAAAATTAGCAATTTTGGTATTTTTTTACGTATATGCCATTGACCATACGTAACATTATATTTTTATAGTTGGGACATTTACGCACGCGGCGATACCACATATGTTTATTTTTGTTTACCTATTTTTTTTTTTAAATGGGAAAAGGGAGGGGGGTGATTCCAACTTTTATTAGCGAAGGGGTTAATTCACATTTATTAACTTAGATTTTTTTTTTTTACACAATTTTTTTTATTACTTGCATTCCTTGGATTGCATACACTGTTTAATGCTATGCCATAGCATAGAAATGATCAGTATTATTGGTGCTCTGCTGCTTCCAGCCTGCAGAGCCTGGCTGGAGCATCAGACCAACGATCGGACGGCGAGGAGGCAGGTAAGGGCCCTCCCCCCATCCTCTCAGCTGGTCGGGACACCGCGGTTTTACTGCGGTGGTCCCTGTCATCTTGGCTGATCTGCCGGGACTGTTTTACTTTCATTTTATATGCTGCAATCAACTTTGATCGTGGCGTCTAAGGGGTTAATGCCAGTCATCACCGCGATCGGTGATGTCCCACATTAGACATGGGTCCTAGCGGCTGATAGCTGCCAGGACCACCTAGCTATGATGCGGAGTCGGCTCCTGAGCCCGTGTCATAGAAGGGGATCTGACATACGCTTTAAAGAGGTATTCCACTGGCCAGCATCCAGAACATTTATTTCCGAACGCTGTGTGCGCATGCTGTGGGGGTCAGCCACACCCCCTTGTGATGTCATGCCACCCCCCCTCAATACAAGTCTATGGCCGTTAAAGGACAACTGCAGCGGTATGACACTTATCCCCTATCCACAGGATAGGGGATAAGTGTTTGATCGCGGGGGTCCGACCGCTGGGACGCCCTGTGATCTCCTGTACGGGCCGCCATGGTGAGCGCTAAGGCGCGAAGTGTCGACCTAGAGGTCGACGGTGACGCCCCGTCTCCTCCCCATCCCCCATACAGTTCTATGGGGGAGGCACGAACGCTGCCTCCCCGCCTCTCCCATAGAGATGTATGGAGGAGGCGTGCCGGCTGCAACGTCATGCTGCGGCCGGCACTCCCCCTGCACGGGACAGCCGCGGCCCCGTACAGGAGATCACAAGGGGTCCCAGCGGTCGGACTCCCCGCGATCAAACACTTATCCCCTATCCTGTGAATAGGGGATAAGTGTTAATCACGCTGCAGATGTCCTTTAAGCCCCCGCCCATAGACTTGCATTGAGGGGGCGTGACGTGACGTCACGAGGGAGCATGGCCGACCCCCGCAGCGCACACACAGCGTTCGGAACTAAGTATTCTGGACGCTGGCCAGTGGAATACCCCTTAAAAATTGTTCTTTTCTTGACTTTGATATTTTTTTATTTTTATGTCATTGACCGTGTGGTTTAAATAACCTTATATGTAGTTCAGATATTTCCAAACCCGGCGATTCCACATGTTTCTGTTTATTTTTGTTTACATTATTTTATTTGAGTAATGGGGAAAGGGGGGTGAAAGGTTGTATCAGGGCATGCTGTGAGTTGTAGTTAGTGAAAGGTTGTATCAGGGCATGCTGTGACTTGTAGTTAGTGAAAGGTTGTATCAGGGCATGCTGTGACTTGTAGTTAGTGAAAGGTTGTATCAGGGCATGCTGTGAGTTGTAGTTAGTGAAAGGTTGTATCAGGGCATGCTGTGAGTTGTAGTTAGTGAAAGGTTGTATCAGGGCATGCTGTGAGTTGTAGTTAGTGAAAGGCTGCGGTAGAGTTCTCCTTTATTATTGTTTTTTTCTTTCTTATCTCCTTCTTCTCGTTCTCAGCCTTCTCAAGGTCGTTCCTAATAAGATACATTTCCTGTAACTAAAAGTTGCTTGTTAAAGAATTTCACTATCTGTTAATTGGCGCTATGTACCCTGGGAAGAAGTGTGTAAAATCAAAACAATTATATCACCTTTTAGAGGTGTCCACATTTTAATTGGTCAATGTAAATATGCTTTTAATCCATGTCTACATTTTTATTGGTCAATGTAAATACGCCCTTTTGCCCTTTTTATACTGATGATCAATGCAATAAAGTCAGAGTGTGTTCGCCATACCTACTTGTCTGTTATCTTTTCCTATGAGGCAGTGTTTCCCAACCAGGGTGCCTCCAGATGTTGCAAAACTACAACTCCCAGCATGCCTGGACAGCCAAAGGCTGTCCAGGCATGCTGGGAGTTGTAGTTTTGCAACACCTGGAGGCACCCTGGTTGGGAAACACTGCTATGAGGGATACACTCTCCTGGTGCCAGAGAAGGTGACACAAGGTAGAACTAAGGCACTATATGCCAGGGGTATATATGCCAGGGGTATATAGTGAGGAGTTGCAGATCCTTTCAGGGGGTGATTCAGACTTTTATCAGGAGAGGGGCTACATTTATGAAAAGATTTGTATAGTCAAAGATAACTTATCCCCTATCCAAACGATGGGGGTTAAGTTATGGATCACGGGGGTCTGACCACTGGGGCCCCAGCAATCTCCTGAACGGGGCCCCGGCAGTCTGCTGCAAGGGGACGTGCCAACCCCCCCCTCGGAGCGGAGGCCAACATGCAACCTCCATGTATCTCATAAAGATACATGGAAGGGACGTGTCGGCCGCGGTTTCCTGCCGGCGCCCCGTTCAGGAGATCACAGGGGGTCCCAGCCATCAGACCCCCCGCAATCTATGACTTATCCTTTGGATTGGGGATAAGTAATTTTTCATTACACTACTCCTTTCACTTTTTTTTTTTAAATCTTTTATTCACTATTTTTTGTCCGCATAGGGGATTATTACATGTAATGTTTCACTTGCATACTCTAAACAAATCGCTCCATAGCAGAGCATTGATCAGTATTATCGATGCTCCCCTACTGCTGGCTGCCTGCACTGATGGGACAATCGGACAGGACGAGGGCAAGTAGGGACCCTCTGCCCATCCTCTCAGCTGATCAGCTATCTAAACCAGTTGTAAATGCTTTTTACCCATTTTGGACTCCACAATCACTTTGGATTGCAGCGCCCAAAGGGTTAATGGTGGACATTGGCTTGATCAGGGATGTCCAGCATTATGCATGGTCCCAGCTCCGTCCTAATAGCAACTGGGACCCGCCAAGTATAGAGCTCGCTCAACTATACATCAGAATCGTGACTAGGGAGGACATTTATGCCCGATGTCCTGAATTATATCAAAGGACACCCGTAAAAATTAAAATCTCCCATAATTTCCCATTAAAAAAGTAAAAAAAAAAGCACACAAAACCTCAGCATATTTAGAAATGTCTGAATTATATAAATATAATGTTTATGATCTCACATGGAGAGTAACGTAAACATAAAAAAATAAAATAAAATAAAAAAAGGAGAATTTTTGGTCACATCATATAGAAGAAAAAATGAATAAAAAGTGATCAAATTCTTATCATAACAAAAATGGTTCCAATGAAAACTACAGATCACGGTGCAGTAAAAAAAATCTAAAATTATAGGACAATTGTAGGCATACTTATTTTAGCAGAATAGTGAGTGCAGCTCTGGAGTATAATACAGGATATAACTCAGGATCAGTACAGGATAAGTAATGTAATGTATGTACACAGTGACCTCACCAGCAGAATAGTGAGTACAGCTCTGGAGTATAATACAGGATATAACTCAGGATCAGTACAGGATAAGTAATGTAATGTATGTACACAGTGACCTCACCAGCAGAATAGTGAGTACAGCTCTGGAGTATAATACAGGATATAACTCAGGATCAGTACAGGATAAGTAATGTAATGTATGTACACAGTGACCTCACCAGCAGAATAGTGAGTACAGCTCTGGAGTATAATACAGTATATAACTCAGGATCAGTACAGGATAAGTAATGTAATGTATGTACACAGTGACCTCACCAGCAGAATAGTGAGTACAGCTCTGGAGTATAATACAGGATATAACTCAGGATCAGTACAGGATAAGTAATGTATGTACACAGTGACCTCACCAGCAGAATAGTGAGTACAGCTCTGGAGTATAATACAGGATATAACTCAGGATCAGTACAGGATAAGTAATGTAATGTATGTACACAGTGACCTCACCAGCAGAGTGGTGAGTACAGCTCTGGAGTATAATACAGGATATAACTCAGGATCAGTACAGGATAAGTAATGTAATGTATGTACACAGTGACCTCACCAGCAGAATAGTGAGTACAGCTCTGGAGTATAATACAGGATATAACTCGGGATCAGTACAGGATAAGTAATGTAATGTATGTATACAGTGACCTCACCAGCAGAGTAGTGAGTACAGCTCTGGAGTATAATACAGGATATAACTCAGGATCAGTACAGGATAAGTAATGTAATGTATGTACACAGTGACCTCACCAGCAGAGTAGTGAGTACAGCTCTGGAGTATAATACAGGATATAACTCAGGATCAGTACAGGATAAGTAATGTAATGTACACAGTGACCCCACCAGCAGAATAGGGAGTACAGCTCTGGGGTATAATACAGGATATAACTCAGGATCAGTACAGGATAAGTAATGTAATGTATGTACACAGTGACCCCACCAGCAGAATAGTGAGTACAGCTCTGGAGTATAATACAGGATATAACTCAGGATCAGTACAGGATAAGTAATGTAATGTATGTAGACAGTGACCTCACCAGCAGAGTAGTGAGTACAGCTCTGGAGTATAATACAGGATATAACTCAGGATCAGTACAGGATAAGTAATGTAATGTATGTACACAGTGACCTCACCAGCAGAGTAGTGAGTACAGCTCTGGAGTATAATACAGGATATAACTCAGGATCAGTACAGGATAAGTAATGTAATGTATGTACACAGTGACCTCACCAGCAGAATAGTGAGTACAGCTCTGGAGTATAATACAGGATATCAAAATACCAACAAACCTCTGGGCCGAAGCCCGCAGTCACGATCTCCCCTTCTTATTAATGCCCACTAAAATGTAACTTTTGTTGGTATACATAAAAGAAAAAATCCACAATGTGAATATATATAAAATTGTGCCATAACAGTGCAACAAAGAGATTTGTCATTCTTGGCTGAAACCGTCCCTGAACCAGGAGTAGACTCCTCTCTTGACGTTTTGACAGAGATGATCCGGGAAGAGGAAGTCAGGATGGCTATTGATGGGCTTGCCCTCAAGAAGTCACCCGGTCCGGATGGCTTAACATCTGAGTTCTATAAGACCTTTAAGGACACTTTGGTTCCCCTCTTGACTGGGGTTTTTAATGAGTGTCTATCCTCGGGCACTCTGCCAAAGTCAATGAGGAGGTCAGCGCTGATCATCCTGTCAAAGGGTAAAGACCCGTCCCACATTGAGAATTGGCGTCCCATAGCGCTTCTCAATGTGGACCGAAAGATTCTGGCAAAAGTGCTGTTTAACCGGCTGGTGGAGTTTGCACCCCGGCTCCTTTCGGGGGCTCAGCATTGCTCTGTTCCGGGCCGCAGTACATTTAGTGCTGTGCTCAGTGTCCGAGAGGCTGTGGAGCAGGGTAGGGCTGGCCACTGGAAGGGGTACTTGCTGTCCTTGGATCAGGCAAAAGCGTTTGATCGGGTTAACCATGAATATCTCTGGTCTGTTCTTCTGAGATATGGCCTGCCGGGGGGGTTTGTTGATTGGCTTAAGACCTTGTACGCAGGGGCAGAGAGTTTCCCGCTTGTGAATGGTTGGATTGGCCGCTCTTTTGAGGTTGGGTCTGGCGTCCGTCAGGGTTGTCCTTTGAGCCCGTTGCTGTACGTGTTTGCAATTGATCCTTTCCTTAGGAGGATTGATTGTGGACCGTTGGCGGGGGTGAGAATGGACCTGGCGGTGACGGATTTGGCTCTGAGGGCGGTAGCGTATGCTGATGATGTCACCGTGTTTGTCTCCTCACAAGAGGAAGGCCAATGGGTGATGTCAGAGGTGGACCGCTACTCGGAGGCATCCGGGTCCAAGATCAACCGGGATAAGTGCGAGAGTCTCTGGCTGGGAGGGGGAGATCCTGGTTTTGATCTCCCGGACGCCCTTCCAGAGCCCCAGGAATCTGCAAAAGTTCTCGGCATCGAATTTGGCCAAGGGGATTACCCCAAACAAAACTGGGACAGCAGGCTTAAGATCGCCGCTCAGAAGGTGGATCAGTGGAAGGGTTGGTCTTTGACCCTCGGGGAAAGGGTTAACCTGATCAAAACATTCCTGCTCCCTTTACTGATATATCTGGGCAGTGTATGCATGTTGCCAGAACCTCTTTGGACCCGGGTCTACAGTGTGTTCTTTCAGATGTTATGGGGGAACAGACTGAACCTAGTGAAGAGGGAGGTTACTTACCGTACGAGGAGACTAGGGGGGTTGTGTATGGTCAACCCTGTGGTGTTCCTAGTGAATACCTTTCTTAAGACCAATATAGCAAACCTCTGGTCAGAGAGGGCTCCTCCGTGGGTATCCTCCTGTAGGGGATGGTTTTGGCCTTTCTTCCAGGAATGGGAGACAGGAGGGCAAGTGAAGGATCTTCGCACACCACACGGGCATCTCCCGGCTTACACTACCCCGGTTCTGAAGGTTATTCGTCGGTGGGGTCTGGGGATGGGGGAGATTAGGACTCTGTCGAGGAAATTCCTTGACAAGAGGGTCCTGTCTTCTCATTTCCAGAGGCCATTGGCGCTCAAGGACTGCCCAAGTCGGGATCTGGAGGTGGGTTTAGAGCTTTTGAATTCTATCAGGATCCCCTTGAAGTTTTGGGACTTGACTTGGCGCTGCTTCCACGGGAAACTGTGTGTGAGGGACAATCTGAAGTGCAGGAGCTCTGATGACCGGGGATGTCCCCGCGAAGAGTGTGGAGGCATGCTGGAAAGCATGGAGCATTTTCTGCTTCATTGTCCCTTTAACACAGAGGTTTACACCAGGGTGGGCGCTTCCATTGGTTGGCCTTGGCTGGCCAGTCTCTCCTATGCGGAATGGGCCTATGGGGCATTCAGAAACCTTGGAGGCTGGGACCGGTGCACTTTATTCCTAGTCAGCTCAGTGGTTAGGTACTACACGTGGAACGCACGGTGTTTAGTGTCGACGCAGCGTAAAATCCTCCCTGTGGATGTGGTGGTTAGGAACATTCTTGGTGACCTGGTGAAGGTGCGTTCTCTGGAGTACGAGAGGCTGGGTGCTGGCAGGGCCTCTCGTCTATGGAGGGGCTCTGCCTTTAAAGTGCCTTAGCCTGTTGTCTCCCCCTGGTGGTGGGCTGATGCTGGCACATTAGTCTTTTTGTTTTGAGCAGTTGGTTTATGGTAATATAGGGCTTGCAGGCGCTGAACTTGAGCTTTAGGGGTTTGTTGTTTGGCTTATAGTGTTATATGTATTTGTTATTGTATTTATTGTTGTAGTCTATTTGTATACTTATGTATTGTATATATTGTTAGTCTGTGTATATTTTATGTAATGTATATATTGTATATATTGTGTGATGCCACCTGGGGTTTGGGTTTAGTTTAGGTTGGGTGGTGGGTTAAAAAGGGGGGAGGGGGTTTGTATGGGACTTTTATATATACAGAAAATCCTGGACTGGTTCATGGACGTCTGGTAACATGTACTGGGGGCATGGGATGCGGGACCAGCTCAGGGCCAAAAAAAAAAAAAAAAGTGGTGTTATTTTGTTTGTGTTGGTTTTTATTATTTTGTATATATTATTATTGTTGTTGTTGTTATTCTTTTTGGTATATTACTGGTATTGGGTTTTTGGTATTGCAACTGGGCCAGGAAATTCACATTTAGTATTAGTGTATATAGTTTATTAGTATGGTATGGGTATTATGGGTATTATAGGAATATGTCTTTTGTAAATATTGTATATATTTGTTTGTGTGCAGGAATGAGTGTGTGGTGGACCGGTGTTGTATTTTATGCTATGGTGTTGGTTTTATGATCGTTATATTGATATGTTCTGTCGGATATGATATGTTTATGTTTTGTAATTTTTTTATTGTTATGTTTGAAATTTTAATAAAAGATCTAGAGGATATAACTCAGGATCAGTACAGGATAAGTAATGTAATGTATGTACACAGTGACCTCACCAGCAGAATAGTGAGTACAGCTCTGGGGTATAATACAGGATATAACTCAGGATCAGTACAGGATAAGTAATGTAATGTATGTACACAGTGACCTCACCAGCAGAATAGTGAGTACAGCTCTGGAGTATAATACAGGATATAACTCAGGATCAGTACAGGATAAGTAATGTAATGTATGTACACAGTGACCTCACCAGCAGAGTAGTGAGTACAGCTCTGGAGTATAATACAGGATATAACTCAGGATCAGTACAGGATAAGTAATGTAATGTATGTACACAGTGACCTCACCAGCAGAGTAGTGAGTACAGCTCTGGAGTATAATACAGGATATCAAAATACCAACAAACCTCTGGGCCGAAGCCCGCAGTCACGATCTCCCCTTCTTATTAATGCCCACTAAAATGTAACTTTTGTTGGTATACATAAAAGAAAAAATCCACAATGTGAATATATATAAAATTGTGCCATAACAGTGCAACAAAGAGATTTGTCATATGTCAGCAAGGAGCCCCTTGTCTGAACACCGATAATGAGCACTGTTGCGGGCGGCGTGCAGTTTAAAATACTACTATACAGCCACCCTATTTTTTATTTTGCACAATAAAGATGGCGCGTTTTGGCACTAGCTCGTGCCTTCCTCAGGTCCACCAACATATCTCTGAGGGGTTAATCCAACTCCACACCAGTATCCCGATGAGTTGGATTAAAACCTGTGGGATACTTTGGTGGACCTGAGGAAGGCACAAGCCAGTGCCAAAACGCGTCGTCCTTATTGTGCAAAATAAAAAATATGTTGTCCTGTGTGAGTCCTGGTCCTTTCTTGTCCTTTCTTATCCTTTATGCAAGCAGCGCCTCCTAGAACATTCTTTTTCTGTTCTTCTGTTATTGTCTGTCCGCTCCATTCTGGAGAGGATTCTGGTCAGAATGCAGCAGCTTTTATCCACTACATCATTTGGTTAACCGTAACTAACATTACACCCAGCCATACACTTACCGTATTTTTTGCCGCATAAGACGCACTTTTTCTTCCCCAAAACTTAGGGGGAAAAGTCGGTGCGTCTTATACGGCGAATACACATCTATCGGGTCGGTCCCTGCGGCCATCAACGGCCGGGACCCGCGGCTAATACAGGATATCACCGATCGCGGTGATGCCCTGTATTAACCCTTCAGACACAGAGATCAAAGCTGACCGGCGGCGGTCCCGAACAGCCCGACTGAATGGCCGGGTTAGTGCTTACAGGACACCGGGAGGCACCTTACCTGCCTCCTCGGTGTCTTCTCCATTCAGGGATCCCCTGTATGGCCGGCGTTCTCCTTCCTCGGATACCCGGCCGGCAGCAAAGATGTTCCGGAGCGACGGGGACAGCGATGGAGCGACATCCAGGGCAGCGGTGACGGGTCCGGAGCGGCGGGGACACGTGAGTATTACCTCCTATGCAGTGGTCTTCAATCTGCGGACCTCCAGATTTGGCAAAACTACAACTCCCAGCATGCCCGGACAGCCAACGGCTGCCCGGGCATGCTGGGAGTTGTAGTTTTGCAACATCTGGAGGTCCGCAGGTTGAAGACCACTATTGGGTTCAAAATCTTTAATTTTTTAGATTTTGCACCTAAAAATAGGGTGCGTCTTATACGCCGGTGCGTCCTATAGGGCGAAAAATACAGTACTTACCAGGTGGAGGTGGTGGTGAAGGGTAGACACCAAGTGATATACTACACTAAGGGAGCGCCCCTTTGTTCTTTTTCTCCTCCATGTTCCTCATAGACAGGTATGTCCTCAGGTAGGTAGGTGCCAAATAGGTAAATAAATCCTTAGGTAGGTTGCTTAATTCCCCTGCCCCAGTAGGTAGGTGGTCAGGTAGGTAAGTAAGTAACTATGTATTTAGGTAGGCAGCCAAGTAGGCAGGTAGGTAGCTATGTAGGTAATTAATTAGACAGGTAGCCAGGTAGATATCTACAAAGGTAGCCAGGTAGGCAAGTAAGTAGGTAGCCTGGCAGTTAAAGGGGTCATCCAGGAAAAAACTTTTTTTTATATATCAACTGGCTCCAGAAAGTTAAACAGATTTGTAAATTACTTCTATTAAAAAATCTTAATCCTTTCAGTACTTATGAGCTGCTGAAGTTGAGTTGTTCTTTTCTGTCTAAGTGCTCTCTGATGACACCTGTCTCGGGAACCGCCTGGTTTATAAGCAAATCCCCATAGCAAACCTTGTCTACTCTGTGCAGTGTTACGCCGAGCGCTCCGGGTCCCCGCTCCTCCCCGGAGCGCTCGCAACTTCCTCGCATTTGCAGCGCCCCGGTCAGACCTGCTGACCGGGTGCGCTGCAATGTCTCTCTCAGCTGGGATGCGATTCGCGATGCGGGAGGCGCCCGCTCGCGATGCGCATCCCGGCTCCCGTACCTGACTCGCTCCCCATCGGTCTTGCTCCTTAGGGCGCGCGCGCGCCGGGTCTCTGCAATTTAAAGGGCCACTGCGCCACTGATTGGCGCAGCAGGTTTAATTAGTGTGATCACCTGTGCACTCCCTATTTATACCTCACTTCCCCTGCACTCCCTCGCCGGATCTTGTTGCCATTGTGCCAGTGAAAGCGTTCCCTTGTGTGTTTCTAGCCTGTGTTCCAGACCTCCTGCCGTTGCCCCTGACTACGATCCTTGCTGCCTGCCCCGACCTTCTGCTACGTCCGACCTTGCTTCTGTCTACTCCCTTGTACCGCGCCTATCTCAGCAGTCAGAGAGGTTGAGCCGTTGCTGGTGGATACGACCTGGTTGCTACCGCCGCAGCAAGACCATCCCGCTTTGCGGCGGGCTCTGGTGAATACCAGTAGTGACTTAGAACCGATCCACTAGCACGGTCCACGCCAATCCCTCTCTGGCACAGAGGATCCACCTCCAGCCAGCCGAATCGTGACATGCAGTTTCCGAGACAAGCAGAGATGTCAGCAGAGAGCACTGTTGCCAGACAGAAAACAACAACTCAACTTCAGCAGCTGGTAATTATTGAAAGGATTAAGATTTTTTTTTTATAGAAGTAATTTACAAATCTGTTTCACTTTCTGGAGCCAGTTGATATAAAAAAAAAATAAGTTTTTTCCTGGAATACCCCTTTAAGTAGGTAGGTAGCTAGGTAGGAAGGCATGTGACCATATAGGTAAGTAGGTACTCAGCAGTCTCCTCCGCAGCACATGCTGGCTGTGTCTTTCATAGTCCACAGGGAGCGAGCTGTATAGTGAATGTTGCGCTCGCTCTCCTGGGGATCTGGGACAAGTGTCCAGGATTCCTCATTAGTGAACACACGGCTGTGCCAGGCATGCCCCCTCTCTACCCCAGACCATCGGGCAGGGGCGTACCTACGCTTTGGTGGCCTGGGCACCCACCAGGGTGTGCGCCCGCTGCAGAGGCCTGGCTTACTGAAGCGTGGGTATACCACTGTGTATGCATACACTGCGTTACGTATACTGTATGTACAGGATATATTGTTTTTCCTTAATATCTCCCCATTTGGGACCAGAGGTGGGGGGCAGGAATCGGGGTTATTTTTTATTCATTCCTCTTATTTCTTAGTTGTCGGTTGTGTATTCTGCTCTTTCTCCAGGAGGTGGTGCTGTTGTACCATAGTTGACCATATTCCCAATAATCCCTTCCCAGCAGCTCCCATATTGTCTGCTCGGCTTCTGCTTCCACTTTCCAGACTCCTCTCTGTTTTTGTCATCGCTTCTGACAAGCGTTTTCAGCGCCATTGATTTATATGTCCTCAGAACTGCACATAAGACGGAGCATTAGGACATTGTGTACATCGGAGGAGATGGCAGCCGTCACAATGATGATGGCGCAGAGAGTCACAGAACATTCAAATATTTATGTGGTCGTGCGTGCGGTGAACACGGGGAAGGAGAAGTTAAAGGGGTACTCCGGCCCTAAGACATCTTATCCCATATCCAAAGGATAGGGGATAAGATGTCTGACTGTGGGGGTCCCGCCGCTGGGGACCCCCGCAATCTTGCATTCGGCACCCACCTCTTTGAGCTGCACGCCACCCTGCCAGCTCACAAACTGCCAGGTGCTGACCACGGGGCTGGAGTATTGAGAGGTTACGCCCCGCCCCGCCCCGCCCCGCTATGCAAGTCTATGGGAGGGGGCGTGACGGCCGTCAAGCCCCCTCCCATAGACTTGCATAGCGGGGGGGGCATCACACGGGGGCGGAGTCGTGACGTCACAATACTCCGGCCCCGTGGTTGGCACCCGGCAGTTTGTGAGCTGGCACCGCAGTTTGACTCTCAAAGAGGTGGGTGCCGAATGCAAGATTGCGGGGGTCCCCAGCGGCGGGACCCCCACAGTCAGACATCTTATCCTTTGGATAGGGGATAAGGGCCGGAGTGCCCCTTTAAAGAATGGCACTAGCGTTGTCTTTAGAGCTGTGCTAGGGGAACTACAGCTCCCAGCATACTGCCAAATATGTATTAGTAAAACATTCCAAAGATGGGGGGTGTCTCCATTTAGAATGTAAGCTCTTTGGACTAGAGACGTGTTCTGGGCCTGTTCTTTAGGAACAAGTATCTCCAGATTTATTCATTTTACCTGCACTGTTACATTGTAACAAACTATCAGAATAGGAAAGCATTTGTACTGTCATGTGTTTAGTTCCTAGCTCTGCATACCGCTGCTGTTTCTATGGGATCAGGATATATAGTAGTTATTCCCCCTCCCCTCCAGTTCTATCTGTATACTGCTGCTATCTCTATGGGATCAGGATATATAGTAGTTATTCCCCCTCCCCTCTAGCTCTATCTGTATACTGCTGCTATCTCTATGGGATCAGGATATATAGTAGTAATACACCTTCCCTCCAGTTCTTTCTGTATACTGCTGCTATCTCTATGGGAACATGATATAAAATAGCTCTTCTCCTCTACTGGGGCTGTGTTAAAGGGGTATTCTGGGCAAAAACATCTTATCCCCTATCCAAAGGATAGGGGATAAGATGTCTGATCGCAGGGGGCCCGCTGTTGGGACCCCCCGTGGTCTCCCTGCAGCACCTGCATTCTATGCGGGGCTGCGTCTCTAGTTTCGGAAACCTCTGGGTTTCAGGGACTGGAGAGGTTACGTAATGCCACGCCCCCTCCAATCATATCTATGGGAGGGGGTGTGACGGCCATCACGCCCCCCCCCCCCCATAGACATGAATGGAGGGGGCGTGGTGTGACTAAGCATCCCCAGTCCGGAGGATTCTGAAACTGGAGATGCAGCCCCGCACAGAATGCGGGTGCTGCAGGGAGATCGTGGGGGGTCCCAACAGCGGGCCCCCTGCGATCAGACATCTTATCCCCTATCCTTTGGATAGGGGATAAGATGTTTTTGCCTGGAATACCCTTTTAAGACTTTACATTTTTGCAGCATTTTTTCAGTTCTGCCGCAATTTTCCAAAAATGTTTGTAAAAACTGCAAATCATAGTAAAAATTAAAAATTTTTACTGCGATTTTAGAAAATTAATGCAAAAGCAGCCAAAATGCTATAAAATGTAATGAAAAATAAAGTAAAAATAACGTGAACACAGCACTAAGACTTTTAAATCTCCATAAAACACATTTGTTGTAATTATAGATCAAATCACTTTCACCTCATGAAAAAACGCACAGTGCACAGAGCTCTCTGCTGACATCACGAGCACAGTGCTCTCTGCTGACATCTCTGTCCATTTTAGGAACTGTCCAGAGTAAAAGGAAATCCCCATAGGAAACATATGCTGTTCTGGACAGTTCCTAAAATGGACAGAGATGTCAGCAGAGAGCACTGTGCTCATGATGTCAGCAGAGAGCTCTGTGTTTAAAAATAAATACATTTCCGCTTTAGTATTCAGCAGCTAATAAGTACAGGAAGGATTAAGATTTTTTTTAATAGAGGTAATTTACAAATCTGTTTAACTTTCTGGCACCAGTTCATTTAAAAAAAATAAAAAAATAAAAATAAGTTTTCCACCGGAGTGCCCTTTAACTCTTACAGGGTTGTCCAGACTGGATACAATTGTAGCAAATCCTCAGCTGTAAGGACAGGATGTTTCCATTCACTGACAGCTAACTGGGATCTAAACATTAGCAAGAAATATTAGAAATAATTTTGATTTATAATATTTATTTTAATTGCTATCTTGCCCCCCCCCTCCTCCATCCCTATAGCCCCTTAACCCAATTAGGGTTTCCCTTTAAACCTGGCTGTGCCGGCAGAGGCATTGATATTCCGCAGCCTCCATCTTTCCTGCCCTCTTATGATGGATGACTCTACTGAACACTTGGAATTATTCCCCAGATGGCGGGATCGCATTCTTATTCTGTCAACATTTTTCGCTTTTGCTTTGTGAGATAAACCTGGTGGAGCGGCGGCGATGAGCTCTTTACAGGTGGAGGAGCCGCGGCAGATAATTCGCTTCCATTCTAAGCGGCCAATTATTTCCTCGACTACTTTGGAAAAGCTGACAAAACAAATTACGTTCTATGGGGCAGATGCCTGTCTCAGGGAAACAAGCGACCTATAGGCCTGGGGGATGGGGAGGGGGGGGGGGGCGGTTGTGACGCAGGAGGGGGCGGCGGGGAGATTATCAACGCAACTCGATAAAGAAATCACAATAGAAAAATATTCTCTTATCGGAGATCAAACCTCCGCTGGCAGTGATGAATGGGGCTCCCGATGCAAAAGGATGTATCCAAAACCTAATATCTCTCTGCGTACGTAGATGGGGATGAATGGCGTTCGCGCGCGGGATCGAGGCTTGTTAAAGGGGTATTTTGGTGAAAAACATTTTTTTTAAATCAACTGGTGCCAGAAAGTTAAACAGATTTGTAAATTACTTCTATTAAAAAATCTTTACCCTTCCAGTACTTTTTAGCAGCTTTATGCTACAGAGGAAATTCTTTTCTTTTTGAATTTCTTTTATTTGTCTTGTCCACAGTGCTATCTGCTGACACCTGATGCCCGTATCAGGAACTGTCCAGAGCAGGAGAAAATCCCCATAGCAAACCTATGCTGCTCTGGACAGTTCCTGACACGGACAGAGGGGTCAGCAGAGAGCACTGTGGACAAGACAAAAAAAGAAATTCAAAAAGAATAGAATTTCCTCTGTAGCATACAGCTGCTAATAAGTACTGGAAGGTTAAAGATTTATTTAATAGAAGTCCTTTACAAATCTGTTTAACTTTCTGGCACCAGTTCATTAAAAAAAAAAAAAGGTTTCCACCGGAGTACCCCCTTAACTGTTTAGTGATCGCACAAGTCTGAAAACCTCAGGTGAGATGTAATGGGGCGCATTAATATATATATATATATATATATATATATATATATATATATATATATATATAATACCCCACATACTATAAATGAATAGAATATTACCCCATAAGGCCCTGCCATTAAGGAGGCAATGACAAAATTTGGTTCTGAGACTGGTATTACGACCTTAAAGGGGTACTCCAGTGGAAAACTTTCTTTTTCTTAAATCAACTGGTGGCAGAAAGTTAAACAGATTAGTAAATTACTTCTATTAAAAAATCTTAATCCTTCCAGTACTTATTAGCTGCTGAATACTACAGAGGAAATGCTTTTCTTTTTGGAACACATAGCTCTCTGCTGACCTGTCTGTTCATTTTAGGAACTGTCCAGAGCAGCATATGTTTGCTATGGGGATTTTCTCCTACTCTGGACAGTTTTTAAAATGGACAGAGATGTCAGCAGAGAGCACTGTGCTCATGATGTCAGCAGAGAGCTCTGTGTTCCAAAAAGAAAATAATTTCCTCTGTAGTATTCAGCAGCTAATAAGTACTGGAAGGATTAAGATTTTTTAATAGAAGTAATTTACAAATCTGTTTAACTTTCTGGCACCAGTTGAAAAAAAAAAAAGTTTTCCTCCGGAGTACCCCTTTGAAGGGGTATTCCGCCCCTAGACATCTTATCCCCTATCCAAAGGATAGATGTCTGATCACAGGGGATCCGGCCACTACAATGCTGCACCTTCTCCATTCATGTCTATGGGAGGAGGCATGACGGCTTTCACGCCCCCTCCCATAGACAAGAATGTAGGGGGTGTGGCAAAACATCACGTCCACAACGGCCCGAAGCCGGTGTTCTGATCACGGGGAGGGGGGGGGGGGGGGTCCCAGCGGCTGGAACCAGCGATGAGACATGTTATCCCCTGTTCTTTGGATAGGGGATAAGATGTCTATGGGCAGAGTACCCCTTTAATGTTTCCCTATGGGGCTTGGTTTGCACTGTATTCTTGTTTCCGTTTAATGTGTACGGGAAAAAAAAAAACCACATGCTAAAAATTGATATTGCTCCATCCCATATAGGGGAATATGTTTCCCATTGATCAACACTAGATTTAAAAAAAAGTTGTAATGGATGCGTTTTTTTTTTTTTTTTTTGGGGGATGAACCCAAAAGTGTTGCTGACTACGTTTTTATATGCAGCAAAATGTAACATACTGTAATGTAGTGGTCTGCAAAACTTCAACTCCCAGCATGCCCAGACAGCCGAAAGCCTGTCTGCCTTCACCAGAGGATCCACACTGTCCCTGAAAGGTAAATCCAGGCTTCCCTTTCATCTCATTCCTTTGTGCAGTGGTTTTCGAACTGCAGTCCTCCAGATGTTGCAAAACTTCAACTTCCAGCATGCCCGGACAGCCGAAAGCCTGTCTGCCTTCACCAGAGGATCCACACTGACCCTGAAAGGTAAATCCAGGCTTCCCTTTCATCTCATTCCTTTGTGCAGTGGTCTTCAAACTGCAGTCCTCCAGATGTTGCAAAACTTCAACTTCCAGCATGCCCGGACAGCCGTTGGCTGTCCGGGCATGCTGGGAGTTGAAGTTTTGCAACATCTGGAGGGCCACAGTTAGAGACCACTGCAGTGTAAAAAGGAACCCCGCCTTATATACACAGCTTCTGCAGAACATTTTTTTTGAGAGGGTACTGGGATCATCTTCTTATAAAATGTCAAATGGCGAATACACACTGCATCTGCTGCAGAACCTCTTTATGAAGAGAGATAGGTGAGAAAGCTTCAAAGCAATGTATTTGATGCATAGTGCTCCCATAACAATGGCCGCATCCCATAGGTGGCAGATTCTCTACATTAACACTACAAAGAGGGTGAACGACAATGCCAACACTGCTTCAAAACAGAGCCACGCCAGCCTCCATACAGTGTTCCCGTAGTCATGCTATGACTAAGGACCTGTAATGGTCCAAAACGCGTCGGCTCCTGTCTGATGCAAATTTGTATCCGCTGATCCTACAATAAAGTACCTGTCGTTTTACCGCACTTGGCATTGGACATTCCAGTGTTCCCATAATAGTATCAGCTAAAGACAGAGCCAGCCTCATGAATGAGTGGATGTCGCAGTGCCTCCACAACAGAGCTGTCCCCAAAGCATTGACAGCAATGCCTGTTATTTTCTACGTCACATTGTCTACATCTGTATACACTGTGGTATAAGGAATGGCAATGGTTAAACATGCTTTGCTCTTTACTGCCACCGCTGGTGAATTGTGTCTTGGAGGATGCATTGATCTTTGGTCACATGACTCCCCTCACATAAGTTTCTATGTAGAAGCTGCTAGAAAGTCTGAGGGAGGTGTCGAAGTCCGATATGTCTCTCCCTCCGGAAGTAGTGTACTCACAGGCTCTTATGTTCAGTGTTATGATCTTTGGTCACATGACCCCCCTCACATAAGTTTCTATGTAGAAGCTGCTAGAAAGTCTGAGGGAGGTGTCTAAGTCCGATATCTCTCTCCCTCCGGAAGCAGTGTACTCATAGGCTCTTATGTTCAGTGTTATTTACCGCAGGCAGCAATTTAAAGATGTAACGTCATGTACATAGACAGGGCCGGCTCTGCTTAGAGGCAAAATAGGCAACCACCTAGAGCGCCCTCTTGATGGGGGGTGCCCCTCTGCCTGCCACAAGAAAGTTAGATAACCAGTATCTCAACCACTCACTCAGCCAGCAGCATGAGGAGGAGATTTGTTACAGTGTGTCACCCCAGTAGTAAGGAGATTACATGAGGAGGAGGTGTGTTACAGTGTGTCACCCCAGTAGTAAGGAGATTACATGAGGAGGTTTGTTACAGTGTGTCACCCCAGTAGTAAGGAGATTATGTGAGGAGGAGGTTTGTTACAGTGTGTCACCCCAGTAGTAAGGAGATTGCATGAGGAGGGAGGTTTGTTACAGTGTGTCACCCCAGTAGTAAGGAGATTACATGAGGAGAAGGTTTGTTACAGTGTGTCACTCCAGTAGTAAGAAGATTACATGAGGAGGAGGTTTGTTACAGTGTGTCACCACAGTAGTACGGAGATTACATGAGAAGGAGGTTTGTTACAGTGTGTCACCCCAGTAGTACGGAGATTACATGAGGAGGAGGTTTGTTACAGTGTGTCACCCCAGTAGTAAGGAGATTACATGAGGAGGAGGTTTGTTACAGTGTGTCACTCCCAGTAGTAAGGAGATTACATGAGGAGGGGGTTTGTTACA
Source organism: Hyla sarda (assembly GCF_029499605.1). Taxonomy (NCBI): domain Eukaryota; kingdom Metazoa; phylum Chordata; class Amphibia; order Anura; family Hylidae; genus Hyla; species Hyla sarda. The sequence goes on from NC_079199.1 coordinate 9,654,936, forward strand.
GTATGTCACCCCAGTAGTAAGGAGATTACTTGAGGAGGGGGCTTGTTACAGTTTGTAACCCCAGTAGTAAGGAGATTACATGAGGAGGAGGTTTGTTACAATGTGTCACCCCAGTAGTAAGGAGATTACATGAGGAGGAGGCTTGTTACAGTGTGTCACCCCAGTAGTAAGGAGATTACTTGAGGAGGGGGCTTGTTACAGTTTGTAACCCCAGTAGTAAGGAGATTACATGAGGAGGAGATTTGTTACAGTGTGTCACCCCAGTAGTAAGGAGATTACATGAGGAGGAGGTTTGTTACAGTGTGTCATACCAGTAGTAAGAAGATTACATGAGGAGGAGGTTTGTTACAGTGTGTCACCCCAGTAGTAAGGAGATTACTTGAGGAGGGGGCTTGTTACAGTGTGTCACCCCAGTAGTAAGGAGATTACATGGGGAGGAGGTTTGTTACAGTGTGTCACCCCAGTAATAAAGTGATTACATGAGAAGGAGGTTTGTTACAGTGTGTCACCCCAGTAGTAAGGAGATTACATGAGGAGGAGGTTTGTTACAGTGTGTCATACCAGTAGTAAGAAGATTACATGAAGAGGAGGTTTGTTACAGTGTGTCACCCCAGTAGTAAGGAGATTACTTGAGGAGGGGGCTTGTTACAGTGTGTCACCCCAGTAGTAAGGAGATTACACGAGGAGGAGGTTTGTTACAGTGTGTCACCCCAGTAGTAAGGAGATTATATGAGGAGGAGGTTTGTTACAGTGTGTCATCCCAGTAGTAAGCTGATTACTTGAGGAGAGGGCTTGTTACAGTTTGTAACCCCAGTAGTTAGGTTGGGCGTGTCAAAGGGCAGAGTCAAGGGGGGCAGCAAAATTAGTTTTTGTCTATGGTGGCAAAAATCCTTGTGCAGAACACATATGAAAATAAAGTCGCGCACATCTGCAGCATGGCGGCAGGATGTGACATTGTCCTCAGGGGCGTCACCCAATGAGGCATTCACAGTGACAGTAATACAGCACAATAGCTGCTGTCTATGGGGAGGGGGGGGGGGGGGAGGGGGGGGGGACTACGGCTCTCACATGGAAATATTGCAGCTCATCTCAATGAACAACTTTTGACTTTATTTTGCCCTTGACCGAGCATTCACCTCCCACAACCACGAACGCCCAACAGAGTCATCAAAGCCACAGCGAGTACAAAGATCTGTCTAAGGACTGCGCCGCTTTCATGTGCCGTCAAGTCACCAAAGTTCTTCACGGTCAAGAGGATCTCGAGTCTTGGGCACAATTATGAGGCGACTGAAAAAAAAAAACCAAGATCACAAAGCAACGGAGAAGATGAGAAGAAACGTTAGACATGTCAGTCAGACTGGGCACAGGTGCCAGGGACGGAGACTGCGCCGGGCACCGGAGATGGCGAACATCATGTACGCCTGTCACAGGGCAGGGATTGGAAGGTGATCTGCAACACATACAATCGAGCAGGGGCCACAGTGGAGCCCCCAAAGTCTGCTAAGAGCCAAAAGGTGGATCTCTGGTGGTGGCCACTGTCTTCTTCGGCTTGACAAGTTACTGCAGTTACTGCGAAAGTTTATTGAAAGAGCTTCAGTCATCATTACAAGTCGAAAGAAGAGCAAATCCAGCGCAGTACTAGATGCAGAAGGTGCGGTTTATTCGATATTGCACGCAGAACACAAGACGAACATGGCAGTGACGCGTTTCGGCCGCAGGCCGAAACGCGTCACTGCCATGTTCGTCTTGTGTTCTGTGTGCAATATCGACTAAACCGCACCTTCTGCATCTAGTACTGTGCTGGATTTGCTCTTCTTTCTACACTCTATTAAAGGTGAAGTCCGCACCTGTCCGCGTCGCAGCTGGTCTACGTGGGGTGAGCTGACCCACACTGCTGACCCACACTGCTTTCTTGCATCATTACAAGTCACAAGATAAATTACAATGATAGGGCAATATACAGCACAGTTTCCCTAAGCTTTACACTATACCACATGCTACACTAACATTCCACTCCATCACTCATTATAAAAGAAACAAAGTTTAAAAACAATACATTACAATCTGTGATTGGGGAAGGGTGCACCGGTCCAGCCAGCACCACTGTTGCACCCTCCCCCCTTTTCCCCAATACCATAATAATCTGCAATCTTCAGCCTGCTGGGGGAGCGCAGTGCCACCTCTGAGGCCAGACAGGCAGGTCAGGTCCGTCTAGCATCCTGTCATCCAAGTAGTAAGTTGGGAAGTGTCAAAGGGCAGAGCCAGTGGGCGAGGTCAAGGGTAAGCAAAATTAGCTTTCGCCTAGGGGGGCAAAATCCTTGCACCAGCTCTGGCCCGCAGCAGTCCCCGATGGACATGTCCTCCCTGTTGAAGATGAGGCGGTTCCTGGGCCATTTACTATAAAGACTGGTAACATAGAGCTAGAGTGAAACCGGGGGCCACGGGGGTCCCAGGTGATCTGTATGAACATAGTCTTCTCCTGCCAAACTGAGGGGGAGGTAAATAGGAGCCCAATCATGGCCCATGGACTAACAGGGACCTGGAGCCATCTGTAAGATGAGTAATGGAACAACAAATATTTTCCACAAGGTCGACGATGAGTGATGATGTATGAGGTTGAAAATTCATCAGACGGTCACTTAGCACTACAACGCGTTTCAAGAAGAAAAAAAACAACGATCCCTGTACTTGCAGTCACAGGATGGAGAATAATGCTCTATGGCTGCGCGGTCACTTCAGGTAGACTGCTCCGCCATCTCGAGCCAAAAAAATAAAAAAAATATATATATTTTAACTTGTATTTCTGCATCAATAACCACCATATTCCTGAAGAAAGAGTCAGGTTGACCTGAAACGCGCTGCTTGACGTGACCATCAAAAGATCTGGAGATGAATACACCAGTGTTTCCCAACCAGTTGTAATTTTGTAACAGCTGGAGACACCCTGGTTGGGAAACACTGGCCTATAAAATTCCTTCATACGATGTCCTTTTTTTTCATCCCTTATAATTGAGGAAAAATGTATTTGCCTTGAAATGCGTTGCAGTCCTAATAAATCAGAATCCTGTTTGAGAATATATATATATATATATATATATATATATATATATATATATATATATATCCTCATTAAGCAAACACAGAATGATAAGAAATAAGCCAATTTGCCAAACAACGCATTACTGGTGGACTTAAAGGGGTACTCGGATGGAAAAATATTGTTTTCAAATCAACTGGTGCCGGAAAGTTCTACAGATTTGCACATTACTTTTATTTAAAAATCTTAACCCTTCCAGTACTTAGCAGCTGCTGTATGCTGCACTGGAGTTATGTAGTTCTTTACAGTCTGACCACAGTGCTCTCTGCTGACACCTCTGTCCATGTCAGGAACTGACTAGAGCAGGAGAAGTTTGCTATGGGGATTTGCTCCTACTCTGGACAGTTCCTGACACGGACAGAGGTGTCAGCAGAGAGCACTGTGTTCAAACTGGAAAGAACTACACAACTTCCCCTGGAGCATACAGCAGCTGATATGCATATTTTTTATACACAAAAAGCAAGTCGCATAGATCATAATAAAAAGTATATCTTTATTTCATCACTTTAGGTCCAGAGCGCAGTGCCTACCTAGTATGGGGGAGTTATTCACATTACAATTGTCTGCTTGTATGTAGGAGAGTTGGGTGATCGGCCGGATTACATTTTTATTATGATCTATATGACTTGCTTTTTGTGTATAAAATAGTATTTGGAATCAAGTTGCTCACTATGATGTTATATACTAGCTCTTAAAGGGGTACTCCGCTGCTCAGTGTTTGGAACAAACTGTTCCGAACACTGGAGCCGGGAGCTCGTGATGTCATAGTCCCGCCCCCTCATGACATCACGCCCCTCAATGCAAGTCTATGGGAGGGGGCGTGACGGCTGTCACGCCCCCTCCCATAGACTTGCATTGAGAGGGCGGGACGTGACGGCATGATGGGGCGGGGCTATGACATCACGAGCTCCCGGCTCCAGCGTTCGGAACAGTTTGTTCCAAACGCTGAGCAGCAGAGTACCCCTTTAATGTGTATCCTGGCACTATACATATAATGAGAGGTGGACACAATTGGCGTGGCCAGTTGGAGTTGTGTGTCCTAAAGCAGCTGATAAGTACTGGAAGGATTAAGATTTTCATATGGAAGTAATTTACAAATCTGTAGACCTTTCTGGCACCAGTGGATTTGGAAAAGTGTTTTTTTTTCCCCCTCCAGGGTACCCCTTTAAGCTTGATATCACCACCACCAATATTGTCAAAATGCATTGCATTTAGAAAAAAAGTTATATGCCGGGCATCTTATCTTGGCGTATTTTACGCACACAAAATTTTCTAGGAAATACTTCCCTCAAGACTAATTTCATTAGTAATAAATAAAATCGACCATCCGATCTTCTCCATTTCATAAGCCAAATATTTTTGAATTGTCAGTGCCCGAAACGCGTTGCTTCGCCTATAAACTAGATGTACGTTTTAAGTGACCATCTCAGGCTGCCTTTATTTTCCACTTGCAATTTTCATAAGAAAGGAATGAGATAGCACTGAAATGCATTGACCTATTAACCTCATCAGCTGCTGTATGCTCCAGAGTAAGTGGTGCAGTTCTTTCCAGTCTGACCACAGTGCTCTCTGCTGACACCTCTGTCCATGTCAGGAACTGTCCAGAGTACAAGCAAATCACCAATTTTCATAAGAAAGGAAAGAGATAGCACTGAAATGCGTTGACCTATTAGGACTGAAGTGATCAGAAAGACCCAATATTTATCAGCAGGATACTTAGGTAAAAGGGGCTCTCCAATGGAATTTTTTTTATTATTATTATTAACTTGGCAAATGAGGTTCAATGTGGATAAATGTAAAGTTCTGCATCTGGGTACTAATAACCTGCATGCATCGTATGTCTTAGGGGGGATTAAACTGGCAGAGTCACTGGTAGAGAAGGATCTGGGGGACTTGTAGATCACAGACTACAGAATAGCATGCAATGTCAGGCTGCTGCTTCCAAAGCCGGCAGGATATTGTCATGTATCAAAAGAGGCATGGACTCAAGGGACAGGAACATAATACTCCCCCTTTATAAAGCATTGGTACGGCCTCACCTGGAATATGCTGTTCAGTTTTGGGCACCTGTCCATAAAAGGGACACTGCAGAGTTGGAAAGGGTGCAGAGACGCGCGACTAAACTAATATGGGGAATGGAACATCTTAGCTATGAGGAGCGATTAAAGGAGTTACAATTGTTTAGTCTTGAGAAGAGACGTTTAAGGGGGGATATGATAAACGTATATAAGTATATTAATGGCCCATACAAAAAATATGGAGAAAAACTGTTCCAGGTTAAACCCCCCCAAAGGACGAGGGGGCACTCCCTCCGTCTGGAGAAGAAAAGGTTTAGTCTCAAGGGGCGACACGCCTTCTTGACCGTGAGGACTGTGAATTTATGGAACGGTCTACCTCAGGAACTGGTCACAGCAGGAAAAATTAACAGCTTTAAAACAGGATTAGATACATTCCTGGAACAAAATAACATTAATGCTTATGAAGAAATATAAAATCCCATCCCTTCCCCAATATCGCGCCACACCCCTACCCCTTAATTCCCTGGTTGAACTTGATGGACATATGTCTTTTTTCGACCGTACTAACTAAGTAACTTTGTAACTATGTAACCGATGGCAGAAAGTTCAACAGATTTGTAAATTGCTTCTATTAAAAAATCTTAATCCTTCCAATATTTATCAGCTGCTGTATCAGAGGAAGTTGTTCTTTTCTGTCTGACCTCAGTGCTCTCTGCTGACACCTCTGTCCATGTCAGGAACTGTCCAGACCAGGAGCAAATCCCCATAGCAAACCTCTGCTGCTCTGGACAGTTCCTGACATGGACAGAGGTGTCAGCAGAGAGCACATCCTGTGGTTTCAGTGTGTGCAGCTGTCGGGTGTGGCTCCATTTTCTCTCCAGACTTCCAGGCAGAGAAGCAGGTTTTTACATCGGGCTTTCCCAGGAGCGTGGCAGGCTCCTTGGGAGGGCTTTCCTGCATGGAGCCTCGGGCTTCTACCTCTCATTCCCGGCTGGCGAGAGGGGGGAAGAAAGTGTCTACAGCCGGATTCAAGGTCGGGGTGAGACGTTCCAGCAGGGCCCGCAGAAATGTGGAGCCCACTCCCCTGACCGGATCAGAGGGACATAAGGCATCAGCAAAGACCAGCGGTCCTTCTGTTACCCCGGAACCCCAGCAATGGGGGGCACGGGGACCAAGGGAGTCATTGGCGACATATGGCTCAAGGATACAAGCAAAGATGGCGGAGTACGAAGAGCTGGGCAGGAAGCTGAGGAGTCTGAGAGAGGACCTGAGATTTGCCCGCTACCAGGCTGACCAGGGCCCTACAGGTAAGAGGCAGAAGTTCACTGCCCAGGTGCGGGCTCTGAAGATAGAGGTGGCGGAGGTGGAGGAGGCCAAAAGAAAAATCTCTGAGGGGGCAGGATTCCTAAAAGAAAAACTGGTTAATGAGGAGAGATTCAAGGAAAGGAAGTATGGTGCATGCTGCCCTCAGGAGAGCAGTGAGGAGGAAGGAGGGGAGGAAGATGGCAGAGAGTCGGCTGTGGGAAGTGAAATGGATGCCACCCCTAGTGTGTGTGAGCCCCAGCCCCCCCAAGATAGCTACCCTGAGCCAGCCCAGGTGGCGCTACCCTCCAGTGATGGGGAGACAGAGGAGAGCGGTGAGGAGGAGCTGGCCAGTGGGGGTGTGCTGCAAGCCATTATACAGCAGGAGTCCCCTACCCGTATGGAGGATTTTACCTTTGGTGAGGATCTCGGTAAAGATGATCTAGTAAAGAAAAGGAAGAAAAGGCAGAAGGTTCAGGAGACTGTGACTTATGTGTTTCGTCCTTTCCAGCAGTCCGGGCCAGCTGTAAAGTTGGTTCAGACTGCTGGGCCCCCCAAACTGCCAGTCCCCGTTTCTGTGGTGAAGCAGGGCCAGAAAGGGGGGTACAGCATGGCGTCCAAGACGGCAGAGGACGCTATAGAGCCAGCAAGTCCTATTGGGCTTAAGGTGAGCAGCCCTGGTGCTGCGGGAGCGCCCCAGGGTGGTGGGGGGCGTGTCCAGGCACCAGGGGCAAGCTATGCTACTGTTTGCTTGGGGAGCGGTTCCCCAGGTGTTGCTGGCACTGAGGGGCACTTCCCTGTGAGGGGGGGGAGTGTCCAGATAAGTGATATGTCTGTGTGCTTGGGGGGCGGTCCCCCGAGTGCCGTGGACATTACCGGCGCTGCAGGGCACTCCTCTGTGAGGGGGGGGAGTGTCCGGGCATCGGGAGTGGAAAACGGTCGGTCTGTGTGTTCTGTGGGTGCTGCGGGGCACTCTCCTGTGAGGGGGGAGAGTGTCCGAGTGCCAGTGCCAGCCACAGAGCCCGTGCAGTCGGGAAGACATGGTGATGGCGTTGTGGGAGGAGCTGGGGTGCGCTCGGAGGGGCAGCCCCAGGCTCAGGCAGTAACATCGCCCATGGAGGAGGAGCCATCAGAGTCGACCCCAGCAACAGCAAAGCTAGCAAAAAAGACTCTGTTAAAACCGGCAGTACTACAAGTCCCAGCCAGCCCAGGATATGTTAGGCACAACGCGAGTGTAGGGGGTGAGGATGATGGGTGTGGTAGTGTTGTGAATGAGAAGAGTGCATGTGGGAGTGTTAGTGGAGTGAATAATGGTGGGAGTAGTGGTGGTATGAATACAAAGTCTGGTATGGATGATGAGAATTGTGGTGTGAATGTTGGTGGGAGTTGTGGTGTGAATGGTGGTCCTGGGTCTGAGTCTGGTTCGGCTGCCCCCCCGGTAGTGACTGCTCCTAGGAGCTATGCTCATGTCGCTGCCGGGGGGTCCCCCTCTCCATCCGGCCCCGGGGGTCACTTGCAGCAGCGCCTCCTGGAGGCTCTACGTAGGGGCGACAGGTCAATCGAGGTAGAGGGAAGGGGTGAGGTCGACCTGTCTTTCTGGATAGAGAGGCACGGTTTGGGGGCATTCCGAGAGCAGAATGGGGAGGTGGTCTGGTCCCTCCCGACACCCGGGCAGGACAATAACCGTAGGAACGTGGTCCGTCTGATTTGGAGGGGCAAGGATGTGTGCCCGCCTCGCGCTAAAGTGGTTGAGCTCCTCCTCCAGATGGAATTCAGGGCGAGTGACATCTTTGCCCTGATTCACCCCTATGGTTCGTCCGAATTTGACGTCAGTTTTGTTCGACCGGAGGGTCTCGAACTCTTCTGGTCGAACTACGAAGTGGCGAAGAATGAGCCCGGCTGGCGGGATTTTGCTGTAAAGGCTATTTCCCGTCAGAACTCAGTCAAGAAAGTGACCGTTTTGACTCGTAACGAGTCACTCTCCTGCTATGACATCATGACCTGGCTGGGACGGTATGGGGATGTGACGGACATGCCCAAGAAAAATCTAGATGAGCACGGGATCTGGTCTGGGGCCTGGACGTTTTCCGTCAAACTCAAGCGTTCAGGTAGTACAGTTGCCCACATTCCGTCAGCTGCCTTCCTTGGACGTGACAGAATCCAGGTCTTTTACCAGGGGCAGCCTAAGGTCTGTCACAGGTGCGGTAGCCCCACCCATTTTAGTGCAGCCTGTACTGTACAGGTTTGTGCTTTGTGTGGTGGGGTGGGTCATCTGGCTGCATCCTGCAGACAGATCCGGTGCCACCTGTGTGGTGTCCTCGGGCACCCTTTCAGCCGTTGTCCAAGCGCCTTCGCCCGTGCTGGGGCCGCTCCGGCCGGGGAGAGCTGTGAAGTTGCCCCGGCTGGGGAGGGTACGAGCAGGGATGGGGGCATAACAGGGCTAGTGACGAGGAAAAAGGGCCCTGCCAAACTAAGGCGGGAGGAAAATCGTAGGAGGAGTAGGGAGCTGGAGAGTGCCCAGGTGACTGGGGTAGCTCCGGCCCCTGCTCCTGAAGCTGGCCCTGTAACCACTGAAGCCCTGGGGGAGAACGTGCTGGATGAGGAGATCAGGAGGCTGCGCAGAGAGGAAGGCAAAATGGCCGACCCTTCTGATTCCTCCCACTATGAAAGTGTGGATGAGGAGAGTGGGGAAAGGCCAAAAAAGAAAGACAAGGGCAAAAGGAAAGGGAGAAAGAAGAGGTCGGAGCCCTCTGTTAAGCCTTGTACTACGGACCAGGTCCAAAACGGAAGCCTGACTGCCCCCCCTCTGATTGACCTGTCAAACCGGTACCTCGTCCTCGATACCATCTCCTCCCCCTCCTTGGAGGGGGAAGGTGAGGGCGGGGTGCCTAGGATGAGAGAGCCTCTGGGGGGAACTGGGCCCTGTCCTGCGGAGGCATCTTCCTCGGAGGGCAAGGCTAGACTGGGGCCGGATGGAGACGGGGACCACATGGACCAATCAGAATCTAAGAAAAGGTCCAAAAGTGGTCCTGCCCTTTCATCTTCTTCAGGGGATGAGGGGGCAAAAAAGAAGGGGAAGCAGAAGTAAAGGTGTGGCCGTCTAACTTAATCACCCATGATGGCGGCACTCACCCCACTGACGCTGGCATCTATTAATTGTGCCAGTATAAAGTCTGATACGGCTAGATTCGCAGCCTTCAATTTTCTTGGCCGTGTTGAAGCCGATATTTTCTTTTTACAGGAGACCAGGTTGTCAGATCTAGCCTCTCTGGTGAAAGCCAGAAGAGAGTGGAGGCGCGGGCCCTCCCACTGGTCTCTTGCGGCTGAGCCGTATAGTGGGGTGGCGGTCCTTTTTACCGCTCCGGTTGAATGCAGACGGGTTATTGAGTTAGAAATGGGGAGGTGCCTGATCTTAGATGTCCTCATGAAGGGACAAGAGCTCCGGCTCATAAACATCTATGCCCCACAAACTAAGCTGGGCCGTAAAAATCTTTTTATGAGGATTAAGCCCTTCCTTTTTACAAGCCGGCAGGTGATCTTTGGAGGGGACTTCAATAATGTCACGAGGTCCCAAGATAGGAGAGGCTCCAATGGTCCGCTGGATTGCGATAGTGTGGTCCTTAATAATATAGTTAGGGAAGCTCGCCTAGAGGACGCCCACATCCGGAGCCCCTCGGGCCACGCGGGTTTCACCTATCATCAAGGTAGTCGCAGGTCTAGGATAGATAGGTTTTATTTGAAGGAGGAAGCCGTCTCTTCCGCAGTGTCCGTGGTTGAGGTGGAGTTCTCCGATCACTGTATGATTTTGTTTTCCTTGAATGTTTCAGAGACCCCCCGGATGGGTAAAGGTTATTGGAAGCTGAATTCGTCCCTCCTGGAGGAAGCAGAGATAAGACAGTCCTTTGAGGATTTTCTTCAGAGTCAGGTACCTTTACTGGGCCTTTGTAGTAGTAAGTCAGAGTGGTGGGAGATATTCAAGAAGCGGGTTGCGGGGTTCTTCCGCCAGCTCTCGAGCCTCAGGTCCCTGAACAGGTATCGCTTGTATCAGGGTCTGAGGAGGAAACTCGAGCTCCTTGTCTCGACTGGAGGTAGTCGGGAGGATATCTCCAGAGTGAAGTCCTTGCTGATGAGGTGTCAGTACGATAGGCACGCATCTTTGGTTTTTGAGAGGGATTTTGGGAAGTACCGCTCGCCCGACCCTTACAGGAACTGCAAGATGTCAGTGAGTAGTAAAGTAGTCTCAGGACTGGTTGATAGTACGGGATCCCTGAATCGGTCCAGATCAGGGATCCTGGAGGTCGTCAGATCTTTCTACTTGCACCTCTTGGGGAGGAAGGATCTAGATCGAGACAGGATGTCGGCTTTCCTGGCTGAAACCATTCCTGAGCCAGGGGTAGACCCCTCTCTTGATGTTTTGGCAGAAGATATCAGGGAAGAGGAAGTGAGACTGGCGATTGAGGGGCTCGCCCCCAAGAAGTCGCCAGGTCCGGATGGCTTAACATCCGAGTGGTATAAGACCTTTAAGGAGTCTTTAGCTCCCCTCTTGACCAAGGTATTCAATGAGTGTCTCTCCTCGGGCACTCTGCCAAAGTCAATGAGGAGGTCGGCCCTGATTCTTCTCTCAAAAGGTAAAGATCCTAGCCGGATTGAGAATTGGAGGCCCATAGCTCTTCTCAATACGGACAGGAAGCTTCTGGCCAAGATACTGTTTAATCGGCTGGTGAAGTTTGCACCCCGGCTCCTTTCGGGGGCTCAGCACTGCTCTGTTCCAGGCCGAAGCACTTTAAGTGCTGTCCTCAGTGTCAGGGAGGCAGTGGAGCGGAGTAGTGCGGGTCTCTGGAAGGGGTACTTACTGTCCTTGGATCAGGCCAAAGCATTTGATCGGGTGAACCACGAGTACCTCTGGTCCGTCCTCCTGAGGTATGGCTTACCGTGTACTTTTGTTAATTGGCTTAAGATCTTGTATGCCGGGGCAGAGAGTTTCCCACTGGTGAACGGGTGGTCTGGCCGCTCTTTTGAGGTGGGGTCCGGAGTCCGTCAGGGTTGTCCTTTGAGCCCGCTTTTATACGTATTCGCGATTGATCCCTTCGTCCGGAGGGTAGATCGTGGGCCGTTGGCGGGAGTCGGGATGAGTCTGGTGGAGCTGGATGTCACCCAGAGAGTGGTGGCGTACGCTGATGATGTCACTATTTTCGTCTCCTCGAGGGAGGAGGTCGATGTGGTGATGTCAGAGGTGGAGCGCTACTCGGAGGCATCCGGGTCCAAGATCAACCGGGAAAAGTGTGAAAGTCTCTGGCTGGGAGGGGGGGATCCCACGTTTGATCTCCCGCACACCCTCCCAGGGCCCCAAGACTCAGCAAAAATTCTAGGCATCACATTCGGCCAGGATGATTATTCCACCAAAAACTGGGACGGTAAGCTCCATGATGCCACTCAGAGGGTGAACCAGTGGAAGGGTTGGTCTATGACCCTCAGGGAAAGGGTGCACCTGATCAAATCATACCTGCTCCCCTTGTTTATCTATCTGGGCAGTGTATGTATCTTGCCAGATGCTTACTACACTAGGGTCTACAGCCTGTTTTTCCAACTGTTATGGGGGAACAGGTTGAATCTAGTCAAGAGGGAGGTTACGTACCGTACGAGGAGACTAGGGGGTTTATCTATGGTAAACCCTGTGGTGTTCTTAACCAACACCTTCTTGAAAGCTAACATCTTGAACCTCTGGAAAGAGAGGGCTCCTCCGTGGGTACTCTCCTGCAGGGAATGGTTTCGGCCTTTCTTCCAGGAATGGGAGAGAGGAGGGCAAGTGAAGGACCTCCGTACACCACATGGATATCTTCCGGCTTACGCTACCCCGACTCTGAAGGCGATACGTCGGTGGGGTCTGGGAGTGTGGGAAATCAGGACCCAGTCAAGGCAGTTCCTTGACAAACGGGTTCTGTTGACCCACTTCCAGAAGCCTCTGGCGCTCAGGGACTGCCCAGGTCGGGATCTGAGGGTGGGGTTGTATCTTTTAAACTTGAAAAGGATCCCCCAGAAGTTTTGGGACTTGGCCTGGCGCTGCTTTCAGGGGAAGCTAGGTGTAAGGGACAACCTGAAGTACAGGAACTCTGATGACCGGGGGTGTCCACGAGAAGAGTGTGTGGACACGCTGGAAAGCATGGACCACTTCCTGCTTCATTGTCCCTTTAACGTAGGGGTCTACAACCGGGTGGGCGCTTCCATCGGCTGGAGTCAACTTGCCGGCCTTACCTATCCAGAGTGGGCTTATGGGGCATTCAGGACCCTCGGTGGCCGAGATCGGGGCACTTTATTTTTAGTCAGCTTAGTGGTTAAGTATCACACGTGGAATGCACGGTGTTTAGTGTCCACCCAGCAGAAAGTCCTCTCCGAGGTGGAGGTCTGTAGGAACATCACCGGTGACCTCGGGAAGATCAGGTCTTTGGAGTATGGCAGTCTTGGTACCAGTAGGGCTTCTCTCCTATGGAGAGGGTTTTCTTTTCATGTGCCCTAGGTACTAGACCTTTTTGGTAGAGTACCTTTATTTTGGTTAGGGACAGGCATACAGGGATAGAGATAGGGTGATAGTAGGGTCAGTTTAAATGAAGGGATAGAATTAGGGAGAATAGTAGGGGGAATTAGGGAAAGAGTTTAAATTTCTTCAGTGTATCAGATCTGCCATCCTTCTCCCTGGTGGTGGGCTGTTGCATGTGCACCATAGCTTTTTGTTTTGTTTACAGCTGATATGGTATGAAGGGCTTACAGGCACCGAACTTGGGCCTAAATTGGGTTGTGGTCTTGTATATAAGGTTGTATTTAGTTGGTTGGTTGGAGTGCTAGGTGGGGAGGGGGTGTTTTTTTTTTTTTTTTTATTTTTTTTTATTTTTTTTTTTTTTATTTTTATTTTTTTTTTTTTTCTCCTTAGGGGATCTGACATGGGTCAGTTAAGGACTGGACTTAAGAACTGTACGAACGGTTATGGACTGACCCATGTACAGGAGGGGTGGTGTGGGAGAGGGCACAGTTTTAGTGTAGGATTTATTTTAGGGTTTTTGTAGGTATTTTTGTGAGGCACATTTATTATATTTGTATGTATACTGTGCTATGTTTCTTGTTTTATATTATTTATTTGTTGGTATAGTGTGTCATGTATTTTGTTTTATATTGTTGCATTAGCCATAAGAAAAGGGCAGTCGGACCAGTTGTAGTTCTGTATTATTATTATTATTATTATTATTATTACTATATGTAGGTGTTTTTGTCTGTGTATATCTAAGTTATTTAAATTTTTTTTTTATTTTTTGTATTAAATATATATATATATATATATATATATATATATATATATATATATATATTTATATATAGGAAATTATTATTATTATTTTTTTTTGATAAGCCAAGTTGTGCTGTTGTTATGTTCATTCTCAATATGTGTGTGTGTGTGTGTGTGTTTGTTAGTTTTGGAGATCATGCGTGTGTTATGTTTTCTGTTGCTTGATTTATTTATTTATTTTCCCAAGTATGGATCATTTTGAGTTATAGCCAGGTGGTGCTGAATTTTATGTTGGTTTATTTATTTCATTTAATTAGCCAAGTTGAGCTAATTTAATTTTTGTATTTTTTTATTTTTTTTTAAATAATTTTTTATTTTTATTTTTATTTTTTTTATTTTTTTTTTTATTTTATTTTTTTTATTTATTTTTTTTTATTTTTTTTTATTATTATTATTATTTTTAATGTTATGTGTGTGAGTGTGAATTTCATAGTTTGCTTAGGTGTATAGGTATAGTATAGTTGTAGTTTGGTATATTTTACAATTTATTAAAGCTGGGCTGGCCGGTTAGGCAGGGTTTTATTTTATTTTGCATTTCTGTTGTAGCTGGTTAAGCTTGTTTTGTGTTTTTGTTTTTTGGAATTGTTTTGTATTTTTATAATAAAAAAGAGTGTCAGCAGAGAGCACTGTGGTCCAACTGGAAAGAACTACACAACTTTCTCTAGAGCATACAGCAGCTGATAAGTACGGGACGGGTTCAGAATTCTAGTTAAAATCCCCCCCCCCCCCCCCCCCCCTCTGGAGTACTCCTTTAAACCTAAAATGCGTTGAAATGCTGATAAATAAGATGCAAGGCAGAAACAACCTTCCCCTCATTTTGTGTCTTTCCGATCTTAGAGAAACTAGATCTTCGTTCCACTTTTTACACACTATAATGCCCCCAAATGTCTATATGATTTACGGTTCTGCTCGTGATCATGTGACCCGGTCCGCTTCTGTTCTCAGACAGCGCCATTTAGTTTCACACAGTTGAATGCGTAAACAGTGACAAAGTTATTGTTTTATTAAACGCGCCGTCTGTCTTGAAACGCGCTTTGAAGCGGCCTGTGATGTGGAATCTCTTTGTATTAGCCGGCGGTTCTGGCGCTGACGATACGTGAGGTATGTTTAGTGCAGATAAGCAGAACTTCCTTTCCTCAGACGCTGGCGCATTACAAGCTTCTTTCTTGTTTTGTGTTCGAGGCTTTGAAATGCAGAAAACGCTCCAATGTATAAAATAAAGACGACTGCTGAGTCAGCAACTACGATATTGTGATATTGTGTGCGGCTCCGATCTGTACGTTTACATGTATATATATACAGGATATAACTCAGGATCAGTACAGGATAAGTAATGTAATGTATGTACACAGTGACCTCACCAGCAGAATAGTGAGTACAGCTCTGGAGTATAATACAGGATATAACTCAGGATCAGTACAGGATAAGTAATGTAATGTATGTACACAGTGACCTCACCAGCAGAATAGTGAGTACAGCTCTGGAGTATAATACAGGATATAACTCAGGATCAGTACAGGATAAGTAATGAAATGCATGTACACAGTGACCTCACCAGCAGAATAGTGAGTACAGCTCTGGAGTATAATACAGGATATAACTCAGGATCAGTACAGGATGTAATGTAATGTATGTACACAGTGACCTCACCAGCAGAATAGTGAATACAGCTCTGGAGTATAATACAGGATATAACTCAGGATCAGTACAGGATAAGTAATGTAATGTATGTACACAGTGACCTCACCAGCAGAATAGTGAGTACAGCTCTGGAGTATAATACAGGATATAACTCAGGATCTGAAGAAGAGAAAAATATGTAAATAAATCTATTGTTTAGAAATAGAAAACAGAAACTTGTCATGTGCGTATGTATTCACCCCCTTTGTTAGGAAGCCCATAAAAAGCTCCGATACAACCAATTTCCTTCAGAAGGCCCATAATTAGTGAAATGATGTCCACCTGTGTGCAATCTAAGTGTCACATGATCTGTCATTACATATACAAACCTCTTTATTAAAGGCTCCAGAGGCTGCAACACCTAAGCAAGAGGCATCAGTAACCAAACACTGCCATGAAGACCAAGGAGCACTCCAAACAAGTAAGGGACAATGTTTTTGAGAAGTGCAAGTCAGGGTTAGGTTATAAAAAGCTATACAAATCTTTGATGATCCCCAGGAGTCCACAGCAGAGACTGGAGTATCTGAACATAGGATGACAATAATCCATACGCTCCATAGAGTTAAGCTTTATGGCAGAGTGGCCAGAAGATAGCCATTACTTTCAGCTAAAAACAAAAAGGCATGTTGTGAGTTTGCGGAAAGGCATGTGGGAGACTCCCAAAATGTATGGAGGAAGGTGCTCTGGTCTGATGAGACTAAAATTTTACTTTTCAGCCATGAAAGAAAACGCTATGTCTGGCGCAAACCCAACACATCACATGACGTAAGGAACACCATCCTGGGAAACTGATCAGAGTTAAGGGAAAGATGGATTTTGCTAAATACAGTGATATTATTGAGCAAAACCTGTACCACTCTGCATGATTTGTATCATGACCAGGGGTGGACAGGGAGAAGTAAACCCTCAGCTATCCCTAATAACACTCTCCCTGCCTACTTACCCATACGCCTTAAACAGCGGATCGACAACCACGATGCCGGTCCCTACCTGCGCTGAAGTGCAGTGGGCGTAAAACAACTAATATACATAGTCGGTCACAGGCCATAAACATAATGGGTAAACTACCAAACAAGCAGATATACAAGACAGAATATAATTAGACAAACAGGGCAATATCTAGAGTACTAACAAGCAGAGCAGAATATAATGTACTAACAAACAGTTCAAAAACCGAAATCCAGATAAACGGCAGATATGAATAAATGAACTAGACAAGGTATGAATTTAATAAACAGCAGAGACCAGGAAATGCAGGGGATGAACAGAAGAACTGAATGCTAAACACTAAACTGGTCAGGAAACATAGAACACTGTTCACACTGGACTCAGATAACTAACATAAACAGATTAGGTTCAGAGGACACAGATCAGTGAGTAAGCACAGAGGACACTATAGACCAATGGTAAAGCAAGATCAGTGATCATGTACTCTATGATCAGTGCATGTACTATAAACTGTAAAGATCAGCAAGCAACTCTGGACACATACAAAGAACATAGTAGACACCGCACTGCACCAAAGGAGTAGACAGCATAATAACTCCAGATAGACTTCTAGCCGGCGGGCACACTCCACCGTGTGATCAGAATACTGGACAAGAAGGAAACAGAAATATAAAACATGGAACACTAGACTGAAAAACTAATGAGTCTGAACAGACTCCACAAAATCAATCTCCATAAAGAGGAGGGACACAGGTCAGGAATCTCACAGTGTGAACATGGACTAAGAAACAAGGCTAAAGCAGTACAAACATACAATATCCTAAAAAACGACAAATGTAACACAGACTAAAATCTATAATAAACAGGACTATTAACCACGGTTAAAAACGCAGAAATATCACAATATAAATACAAGATGCATCTTCAAGAAGACATGGTCAGATTTTGCACAAATCACCAGCACAGAGTGTAGCAGAGCTTGGGTTTAAATAGCCCCACCCGAGTTCTCATTGGCTAAGAGCTTTAACTATTCCCTAGCCAGGGAGAATAGCAAACTGCTCAGGCAAAAACTAATGTCTGAACAGACTCCAAGACATAAAAACACAAAAAATACAAAAACAGGCATTACAATTTGAGGCTAGGACGGAGGTTCACCTTCCAACAGGACAATGACCCAAATACACTGTTAAAGCAACACTTGAGTGGTTCAAGGTTAAACATGTAAATGTGTTGCAATGGCCTAGTCAAAACCCAGATCTCAATCCAATCGAAAATCTGTGGTCAGGATTAAAGGGGTACTCCACTGGAAAACATTTTTTTTAATCAACTGGTGCCAGGAAGTTAAACAAATTTGTAAATTACTTCTATTTAAAAATCTTAATCCTTCCAGTACTTATCAGCTGCTGTATGTTCCAGAGGAAGTTGTTTTCTTTTTGAATTTCCTTTCTGTCTAACCACAGTGCTCTTTGCTGACACCTCTGTCCATGTCAGGAACTGTCCAGAGTAGAAGCAAATCCCCATAGCAAACCTATCCTTCTCCAGACAGTTCCTAAAAGGGACAGAGGTGTCAGCAGAGAGCACTGTGGTCAGACAGAAAGGAAATTCAAAAAGAATATAACTTCCTGTGGAACATACAGCAGCTGATAAGTACTGGAAGGATTAAGATTTTTAAATAGAAGTAATTTACAAATTTGTTTAACTTCCTGGCACAGTTGATTAAAAAAATGTTTTCCAGTGGAGTACCCCTGGATAAAGCTCCTCCGTGAGCGAAACTAGTTGCATTTTTCTCCTCCACGTCCTCCACCTGTTCCGGACTTTGATCCCCGGCTGAATAAAAATCTCCTCGCTTGCAGCACATTTAAAGTGGGTGAGTGCGGTTTCTTCCTTCTACACTTGCACCTATTATTGGACTTTTTCTGTTTAACCTGCACCCCCATCGTATGTCTGCTTACCCGATCTCCTGGAAGTACTATCACCACCAAAACCTAATACATCTGGACAGTGCCATTTCCCTCTACATTTCACTTACAGTAGGTGTATTCTTGTATATAGGAGGCAGTATTATAGTAGTTATATTCTTGTATATATAGGAGCAGTATTATAGTAGTTATATTCTTGCATACAGGAGCAGTATTATAGTAGTTATATTCCTGTATATAGGAGCAGTATTATAGTAGTTATATTCTTGTATATAGGAGCAGTATTATAGTAGTTATATTCTTGTATATAGGAGACAGTATTATAGTAGTTATATTCTTGTATATAGGAGCAGCATTATAGTAGTTATATTCTTGTATATAGGAGCAGTATTATAGTAGTTATATTCCTGTATATAGGAGCAGTATTATAGTAGTTATATTCTTGTATATAGGAGCAGTATTATAGCAGTTATATTCTTGTATATAGGAGCAGTATTATAGTAGTTATATTCTTGTATATAGGAGTCGTATTATAGTAGTTATATTCTTGTATATAGGAGCAGAATTATAGTAGTTATATTCTTGTATATAGGAGCAGTATTATAGTAGTTATATTCTTGTATATAGGAGTAGTATTATAGTAGTTATATTCTTGTATATAGGAGGCAGTATTATAGTAGTTATATTCTTGTATATAGGAGGCAGTATTATAGTAGTTATATTCTTGTATATAGGAGCAGTATTATAGTAGTTGTATTCTTGTATATAGGAGGCAGTATTATAGTAGTTATATTCTTGGATATAGGAGCAGTATTATAGTAGTTATATTCTTGGATATAGGAGCAGTATTATAGTAGTTATATTCTTGTATATAGGAGCAGTATTATAGTAGTTATATTCTTGTATATAGGAGTAGTATTATAGTAGTTATATTCTTGTATATAGGAGCAGAATTATAGTAGTTATATTCTTGTATATAGGAGGCAGTATTATAGTAGTTATATTCTTGTATATAGGAGCAGTATTATAGTAGTTGTATTCTTGTATATAGGAGGCAGTATTATAGTAGTTATATTCTTGGATATAGGAGCAGTATTATAGTAGTTATATTCTTGTATATAGGAGCAGTATTATAGTAGTTATATTCTTGTATATAGGAGCAGTATTATAGTAGTTATATTCTTGTATATAGGGGGCAGTATTATAGTAGTTATATTCTTGTATATATAGGAGCAGTATTATAGTAGTTATATTCTTGTATATAGGAGCAGTATTATAGTAGTTATATTCTTGTATATAGGAGCAGTATTATAGTAGTTATATTCTTGTATATAGGAGGCAGTATTATAGTAGTTATATAATTATATTCTTGTATCTATATACAAGATTATAGTAGTTATATTCTTGTATATAGGAGCAGTATTATAGTAGTTATATTCTTGTACATAGGAGGCAGTATTATAGCAGTTATATTCTTGTATATAGGAGTAGTATTATAGCAGTTATATTCTTGTATATAGGAGCAGTATTATAGTAGTTATATTCTTGTACATAGGAGGCAGTATTATAGCAGTTATATTCTTGTATATAGGAGCAGTATTATAGCAGTTATATTCTTGTATATAGGAGCAGTATTATAGTAGTTATATTCTTGTATATAGGAGCAGTATTATAGTAGTTATATTCTTATATATAGGGGCAGTATTATATTAGTTATATTCTTATATATAGGGGCAGTGTTATAGTAGTTATATTCTGGTGTATAGGAGCAGTATTATAGTAGTTATATTCTTGTATATAGGAGCAGTATTATAGTAGTTATATTCTTGTACATAGGAGCAGTGTTATAGTAGTTATATTCTTGTATATAGGAGCAGTATTATAGTAGTTATATTCTTGTATATAGGGGCAGTATTATAGTATATTCTTGTATATAGGAGCAGTATTATAGTAGTTATATTCTTGTATATAGGAGCAGTATTATAGTAGTTATATTCTTATATATAGGGGCAGTATTATAGTATATTCTTGTATATAGGAGCAGTATTATAGTAGTTATATTCTTGTATATAGGAGCAGTATTATAGGAGTTATATTCTTGTATATAGGAGCAGTATTATAGTAGTTATATTCTTGTATATAGGAGCAGTATTATAGTAGTTATATTCTTATATATAGGGGCAGTATTATAGTATATTCTTGTATATAGGAGCAGTATTATAGGAGTTATATTCTCGTACATAGGAGCAGTATTATAGTAGTTATATTCTTGTGTATAGGAGCAGTATTATAGTAGTTATATTCTTGTATATAGGAGCAGTATTATAGTAGTTATATTCTTGGATATAGGAGCAGTATTATAGTAGTTATATTCTTGTATATAGGAGGCAGTATTATAGTAGTTATATTCTTGTATATAGGAGCAGTATTATAGTAGTTATATTCTTGTATATAGGAGCAGTATTATAGTAGATATATTCTTGTATATAGGAGCAGTATTATAGTAGTTATATTCTTGTATATAGGAGCAGTATTATAGTAGTTATATTCTTGGATATAGGAGCAGTATTATAGTAGTTATATTCTTGTATATAGGAGGCAGTATTATAGTAGTTATATTCTTGTATATAGGAGCAGTATTATAGGAGTTATATTCTTGTATATAGGAGCAGTATTATAGGAGTTATATTCTTGTATATAGGAGCAGTATTATAGGAGTTATATTCTTGTATATAGGAGCAGTATTATAGTAGTTATATTCTTGTATATAGGAGCAGTATTATATTAGTTATAGTCTTGTATATAGGAGCAGTATTATAGTGGTTATATTCTTGTATATAGGAGCAGTATTATAGTAGTTATATTCTTATATATAGGGGCAGTATTATATTAGTTATAGTCTTGTATATAGGAGCAGTATTATAGTAGTTATATTCTTGTATATAGGAGCAGTATTATAGTAGTTATATTCTTATATATAGGGGCAGTATTATATTAGTTATAGTATATAAATACTTTTGTTAACTCCAGTAGACAAGTGATAGTTAATAAACATTTTACTTTTTCCAATCCTTACAATTTTAATGAAGATATTAATTCCATCTATTAGATCGGTGCTGATTGTTGGTCGGTTTTAGTCCTTATTCTATGGTGAATTGTTCCTGGATCGGGGTCACTCCGCTTTCACCTCTGATGCTTGAAGAATATTGACTCGCTGATCCCGGGGTCCCGGAAAACACTGAGGCAGCGTCCTGAATCCTCCTGTGGGAGCTGTAAGGTCAGAGGTCATGTGCAGGTGCAGAGAATGAGCGCAGGTTATGGCCGAGGGCGGATGAGGAGGGAGAAACAAACACTGAGAATCCTAAAGCTAGAGAGAAGAAGTTTAACTATTTATTTATCAGAAGAATATGGTCATCCCTATAACTGCTTTAAAGATCAGCATTCAGCTTTTCCAGACACCTGATCAGTGCAGATTTTTCTATTGAATAGTCGTTTTGGCAGCAATATAAGCTTTCATCCAACTTTTCTAGAAACAGAGAAATCTATTGCAATTCTTGGCAACTTTTTAGAAGAGGAAAATTCAAATGTTTGAATTTACTGGGGATTATCTGCTTCTGAAAAAGATGGAGGAAGACCATTATATCCTGATCCCATAGAAACAGCAGCAGCAGTATACAGATAGAGCTGGAGGGGTATAATTACGATATATACTAATCCCATAAAGAAAGCAGCAGTATACAGATAGAGCTGGAAGGGAAGTGTATAACTACTGTATATCCTGATCCCATAGAGATAGCAGCAGCAGTATACAGATAGAGCTGGAGGGGAAGTGTATAACTACCATATATCCTGATCTCATAGAGATAGCAGCAGTATACAGATAGAGCTGGAGGAGAGGTGTATAACTACTATATATCCTGATCCCATAGAGATAGCAGCAACAGTATACAGATAGAGCTGGAGGGGAAGTGTATAACTACCATATATCCTGATCCCATAGAGATAGCAGCAGTATACAGATAGAGCTGGAGGAGAGGTGTATAACTACTATATATCCTGATCCCATAGAGATAGCAGCAGTATACAGATAGAGCTGGAGGGGAGGTATATAACTACTCTATATCCTAATGCCATAGAGATAGCAGCAGTATACAGATAAAGCTGGAAGGGAGGTGTATAACTACTCTATATCCTAATGCCATAGAGATAGCAGCAGTATACAGATAGAGCTGGAAGGGAGGTGTATAACTTCTGTATATCCTGATCCCATAGAGATAGCAGCAGTATACAGATAGAGCTGGAGGGGAGGTGTATAACTACTCTATATCCTAATACCATAGAGATAGCAGCAGTATACAGATAGAGCTGGAAGGGAGGTGTATAACTTCTGTATATCCTGATCCCATAGAGATAGCAGCAGCAGTATACAGATTGAGCTGGAGGAGAGGTGTATAATTACTATATATCCTGATATCATAGAGATAGCAGCAGCAGTATACAGATAGAGCTGGAGGAGAGGTGTATAACTACTATATATCCTGATCTCATAGAGATAGCAGCAGTATACAGATAGAGCCGGAGGGGAGGTGTATAACTACTATATATGCTGATCCCATAGAGATAGCAGCAGCAGCAGCAGTATACAGATAGAGCTGGAGGAGAGGTGTATAACTACTATATATCCTGATCCCATAGAGATAGCAGCAGCAGTATACAGATAGAGCTGGAGGGGAGGTGTATAACTACTATATATCCTGATCCCATAGAGATAGCAGCAGTATACAGATAGAGCTGGAGGGGAGGTGTATAACTACTATATATCCTGATCCCATAGAGATAGCAGCAGCAGTATACAGATAGAGCTGGAGGAGAGATGTATAACTACTACTGTATATATCCTGATCCCATAGAGATAGCAGCAGTATACAGAGATGTGATGTCAAGAAAGTACAATTTCAGTTTTTTCCACTAAGGATGGGGTCAGGGAGGTGTCCGAGTTTTGTCAATAAGGAGTCAGGGGGTTGGACGCCTTTGATCCCTTGTTTGGCGCTGGGCATGAAGTTCCGTACCAGGGAATTTAGGAAATAATTAAGAAGGTACGAAAAATCAATCTGTCCGTCCAGAGCCGCTCACTGTATCAGCTGAATTCCATCCATTACAAGATGTCAGCAACAATGAGGCCGAAATCTACATCAGCCTGAAGGGGTGTAAGACCGAGACTGTTGTGTAGAGTCAAATATATTCTTCTTTCTCATATGTTTCCAATGTCTGATCGTAATGTTTTTAATATATGTTTGTGTACATTATTACGGGGGCAGCCATCTTGCCTGAGCTGTTTTTAATAGCATTTAGAGATACGCTTTACGGCAGGATCCATGGACACAGGCAACAATAAACAGGAGCTGCCCCAATGACATGAATGGGAAATGTTACTGGGCATGCTCTGTGACCTCATTCCACAGGGATGGGGAGGCTGAGCTGTGAGCATCATCTATTGTCTTCGCTATCTACTGGTGTCACCTCTCACTATAATCCTGTGCAGATCACGTTTCAGCAGCCTCCTCCTTATCATCACAGACAGGAGAGGAAGCCTCAGCTTAGTTGTAGACCTAGTGGTGAGAATGAAAATTGCAAACATTAAAATTCTTAAAATACATATGTTTGACATACAAGCTTGATTAAAACAATGTGTTATTTTCTGGAGACGCATTATCTTTAAAGTGGAAGAACACATTATTATTTTTAGTTATTTACTTATTTATTTTTTATTCTATTAATTATTATTTTTTTGGTCATTTTAATCAATGTCAAAATGTTCTGAAACTTTCTAATACAATTTGGCCCAGATTAAAAAAATCTGTCAAATTCTTAGACAGCGCAAATTCACATTGGAGAAAAAAAAAAAAAAAATTTTTGAGCCTCAGTGAAAAAGACACCAAAAAATTAAGTTAAAATCCCCAAATTTTTAAGAAAAGGAGTACTAAAAGCAATAAAGAAATGTCAACGCGTTTTGAACCAGTTTGAAAGGTGCCAGTGTTTCTCTATCACTTTTAGTACTCCCTTTGTACTCCCTTAACATTTTTTTGGGAGCTCAATTTTGCCAATTCTATTTGTGCTTATATCACCGAGGAGACGGCTCGGCATTCGAATTCTGTGCTTCCAATTGTCGATGCCGGCGGTGATCTGGCTTTTCCTATATATTACACAAAATAATTGTGGATCTCCCTCGGTCGAAAATTCATATGCAGCAGGTAAGGAGTAGGCAAGGAGAGACTTCACCGCCATCATGACTCATGGGACCGCCACAATCTCGCTGCGGGTGAGCCGATGAGTCTCACGTAGCCAACAACTGCTTTAGATGCCGTGGCCAGTATTGACCACGGCATTAAAAGAGTTAATAGTGGGCAGTTCCTGCTCTTGCTCCAAGTTCATGATGTAAATCTATGTAATGGGGCACTAAGAACAAGGTCATCATGACGTATATTTATGCCATGCATCCTCTAAGGGTTAATAGCAGACCAGCCAGGCTTTCTAGGGGACTATACTCTGTTCACCTACATGGCGGTATATAACACACATGGAATCAGACTGTATATAGTGAAGTGACCGCTGTTTTAGGACTATACTCTGTTCACCTACATGGCGGTATATAACACACATAGAATCAGACTGTATATAGGGAGGTGACCGCTGTTTTAGCACTATACTCTGTTCACCTACATGGCGGTATATAACACACATGGAATCAGACTGTATATAGTGAAGTGACCGCTGTTTTAGGACTATACTCTGTTCACCTACATGGTGGTATATAATACAGATAGAATCAGACTGTATATAGGGAGGTGACCGCTGTTTTAGGACTATACTCTGTTCACCTACATGGCGGTATATAACACACATGGAATCAGACTGTATATAGTGAAGTGACCGCTGTTTTAGGACTATACTCTGTTCACCTACATGGTGGTATATAACACACATAGAATCAGACTGTATATAGGGAGGTGACCGCTGTTTTAGCACTATACTCTGTTCACCTACATGGCGGTATATAATACAGATAGAATCAGACTGTATATAGTGAAGTGACCGCTGTTTTAGAACTATACTCTGTTCACCTACATGGTGGTATATAACACACATGGAATCAGACTGTATATAGTGAAGTGACCGCTGTTTTAGGACTATACTCTGTTCACCTACATGGTGGTATATAATACAGATAGAATCAGACTGTATATAGGGAGGTGACCGCTGTTTTAGGACTATACTCTGTTCACCTACATGGCGGTATATAACACACATGGAATCAGACTGTATATAGTGAAGTGACCGCTGTTTTAGGACTATACTCTGTTCACCTACATGGTGGTATATAACACACATAGAATCAGACTGTATATAGGGAGGTGACCGCTGTTTTAGCACTATACTCTGTTCACCTACATGGCGGTATATAACACACATGGAATCAGACTGTATATAGTGAAGTGACCGCTGTTTTAGGACTATACTCTGTTCACCTACATGGTGGTATATAACACACATAGAATCAGACTGTATATAGGGAGGTGACCGCTGTTTTAGCACTATACTCTGTTCACCTACATGGCGGTATATAATACAGATAGAATCAGACTGTATATAGAGAAGTGACCGCTGTTTTAGAACTATACTCTGTTCACCTACATGGCGGTATATGACACACATAGAATCAGACTGTATATAGTGAAGTGACCGCTGTTTTAGAACTATACTCTGTTCACCTACATGGCGGTATATAATACAGATAGAATCAGACTGTATATAGGGAGGTGACCGCTGTTTCAGCACTATACTCCGTTCACCTACATGGCGGTATATAACACAGATAGAATCAGACTGTATATAGGGAGGTGACCGCTGTTTTAGCACTATACTCTGTTCACCTACATGGCGGTATATAACACACATAGAATCAGACTGTATATAGGGAGGTGACCGCTGTTTTAGGACTATACTCTGTTCACCTACATGGCGGTATATAACACACATAGAATCAGACTGTATATAGGGAGGTGACCGCTGTTTTAGGAATCACCTCACAATTCAATGTCCTTTATAGAGGCCCCTGAGCTGATACACTGTCACGGAATTCCTCGGCGGCTCTTAGGCTGCGGTTTTATACGCACAATATAACGACATTTCTGGTAGAAAATGAGTTTAGTAAATCAACCCCTAAAGAGAACACGACAGCGAGCACAAAAAAAACGTAAATCCCCACGAGTTCTCTCTCAGCTTTACTGCCGATCGCACATCATAAATAGGAGATATTCAGCTGAAAAGAATAAAATACGTGAATGCGTTATATCGCCTGCAGGAGACGACTCGTCAGGGGATGATTCTAACCCAACCCGGGGTTTATCATCTTCCGACCGCGCTAAAATATTCACAATAAGAATTTTTAATTTTTTTTCTTATTTTTGTCTTTTCTATTTCATATATAAAATTGTGCGTATTTCTCAAACACTGGTGAAATGAATATTTTTAATTTAATTTTTTGTTATTTATCTGCTTTGTTTGTTTTTGATATTCGTTTAGAAAACATGTGGCACAATTAGATTTTTCCTGTTATTTCATTTTGGCCCATTTCTTAAAGGGGTACTCCGCTGCTAAATATCTTATCCCCTATCCAAACGATAGGGGATAAGATGTCTGATTGCTGGGGATCCCGCCGCTGGGGCCCCCCCCCGTGATCTCCCGCAGCACCCGGCGTTCTAAACAAATGACAGGTTCCTGCGGCAGTGGCCATGACGTCACGGTTACGCCCAGGGCTCAAGTCCTGCAGGAACGCTTAGGAACTGAGTTCCTGCACTTTTTCCAAAGCAGGAACACCATTCCCATTAGCAGGACCAGCCCTTGAGTGGAAATCTTGGGGGAGTTCCCACACTTTTTTTCACAGGACTTGACCCCCTGGTCACGCCCCTCGTGACATCACGCCACGCCCCCTCCCATAGACATGAATGTAGGGGGTGTGGCGTGATGTCACGATCACGGCCTCCAGCTCCAAGCCGGAGTACTCCTTTAATAACAAAAAAAATTTGGGGATAGAATTTTTTTATTTTTATCCCTTGGATCAGGTAATTTTTTTCTGTTGCTCCATCATTAGAGCAGAACAATAATAAGAAAAAAAAAACAAATATTGACGCTGGGAGGATGTGTTACATGTCGGGCACGGACGTCACCTGATGGGCCCAACCGGTTTGTCATGGAGCCGACGACACAGATGTGAACTGAGCCGAATTATTTTTATTCTTTACTTTATTTTTTTTGTTAATGTTGTAGTTTAGTTTATTTTTAAAGGTGATGTCTTTTTTTATTTTTGTTTCCGTTTCTTTAAATGTATACTTTCTTAAAGGGGTCTTCTGGGATTTTTGGTTCTTTGAATGTGAGACAGGGAGCAGTACTAATATACTTCACTCATGTTTGGTGGCTGGCATCGAATTTCTTTGTCTTTCTTTTCCCCAGAATTTACATTTTTTGCAGCCTACAAAATGAGTGTTGTCTCGGACCTTTCCCAGCTTGCTGTGCAGCCCGAGACATTACATCACAAGTCAGGCGCTGAAAGGGGGCTTAGCTGCTTCATCTGTTGTGTGTGATGCCGACCCCCATGTGCACATTCATCATCACACAGATCCCCAGCTTGTGTGTCAGGTGATGTCGGGCAAGTCATGTGATCAAAGGGAGCGTGGCTGTGCTGCAATGGGCGGGGCGACTGATGTGTGGGAAGGAAATAAGTCACTTCCTACCTTGAAACAAAGGATCTTGGGGTTGGAGGGAGGCCACCGAAACAGAAAGTAGCCAGTTCCCAAAAAACAAGTCTGCAGTGTGATGGGGGACACAGGACACGGCCATTTACCACCAACACAAGCACAGATCCTTGGTAAACATGTCCATTACTGTAAGAAACTTAATTACTAAAGTCAACTAATGTTGGATAATCCCTTTAATATTTACTGTGCTTTGTTATATATTTTTTTTTATATTTCTTCATGCTTTTATTTCTTTATCTTTATTGCAAAACTACAACTCCCAGCATGCCTGGACAGCCTTCGGCTGTCCGGGCATGCTGGGAGTTATAGTTTTGCAACAGCCCTAAGCACCCTGGTTGGGAAACACTGATCTAGTGGCTGTTAATAAATTGGGGTGGCAATAAATAAGATATGGACTGGACTTACCTGGGCTATTGCTGTGCAGGGGAACGCCCCCTGGGCACTTGAGCCTCATTTGCATATTAAAGAAAAAGGCTTATATCTCAATGCTGGAAAGGACTGTATGGATAAAAGAGGTATTGCTAGTATTGCGACGACTAGCTGTATCTAGCCAATTGCTTATTGTCTTTCTGCTGGCATGTTCGAATAAAAAGTTCCGCTGTGTGAATGGGACCTTAAATATAAAACGTTGATTCATCCTGAAGCTTTAAAGAGAACCTCTCATGATCTTGTAAAATTTTATAATCCTCCCAGGTCACTGCCCCCATCATGATAAACCACCCCCTGACTTTATTTTTATTATTTTTTTTGTTTTCTACCTTGATATTGCTCTGTATATTCTGCTCAGTCAGATTCACAGACTGGGAAGGGGCGTTCCCCAGCAGGCGTGACATCATCTGCTACACACAGCCCAGAGCAGTTCAGTGTGAGGTGAGCTATGATTGGCTAAGGTTGCACCCCCCCCCCCCTTACGACTCCAGACTGCATTTCCTGATTTTGGACTTCTGCCAGGCCAGCAGGAGTCCAAAGTCTGAGCAAGAGATGGGGGGGATTTTTTTTTTTTAAACAGAAAGGTGGCAGAAAGGTAATCAGATTTGTAAATTACTTCTATTAAAAAATCTTAATCCTTCCAGTACTTATGAGCTGCTGTGTGCTCCAAAGGAATTTGTGTAGTTCTTTCCAGTCTGACCACAGTGCTCTCTACTGCCACCTCTGTCCGTGTCAGGAACTGTCCAGAGTAGGAGCAAATCCCCATAGTGAACCTCTCCTGCTCCAGACAGTTCCTGACATGGACAGAGGTGGCAGCAGAGAGCACTGTGGTCAGACAGAAAAGAACCACACAACTCTCTCTGTAGTATACAGCAGCTGATAAGTACTGGAAGGATTAAAATAGTTTAATAGAAGTAATTTACAAATCTGCATAACTTTCTGGCACCAGTTGAGTGAAAAAAAATGTTTTCCACTGGTGTACCCCTTTAAAGGGCAACTACAATCCCCTTGAAATAGGGGAAATCCATAAGAACTGTAAGTAATATTTGGCATCAGAACAGATGAGTAACTGAAGAGGTTAACGTCTTTAACTTTACAGTTTGGATTTATAAATTTTTTCCCTTTTTTTTTTTTTACAAAACAATATTTTTTCCCCTTTTATAAATATATATTTCAATAAAATTTTAATGCGTAAGATATTGTCTGAGTTTCTTTTTTACCTTCCAGCTGCTCAGACGTCCCAGATGCCTCCATGAAGTGACTGTGATGAATAGGAAGCCATCGTGACTGACAGTAGCCCTGAGGTATCATCTCCGTACATGTTGTCAGCATCGCCAAAAAAAAAACAGACTGACTGCCGGGAGCGGCGGGAGAGAAGACTGCGCCACACTGCAACTTTTCCTACAATATTAACTTTACTGTACAAACGCTGAGATTCCTGATTCCCTGTTTGCATGTAATGGGGCTGAATTTGCTAGTTGTCAGATGCACAGGGGCAAGAATGGGGCCCAAACTACTTTAAAGGGGTGCTCCACCCGTAGACATCTTATACCCATATCCAAAGGATAAGATGTCTGATCGTGGGGGAGGTGGTCCCGATGCTGGGGACCCCTGCGATCTGCGGGCTGCACCCGGCGTTCGTTTAGATCTTCAGGTTGAGCTCCGGAGGCTCGTGACGTCGCGGCCGCAAACCGTTTGTGACGTCACGTCCATGCCCCCTCAGTGCAAGTCTATGGGAGGGGCGTGACGGCCGTCACGCCCCCTCCCATAGACATGCATTGAGGGGGCGTGACTGTGACATCACGAGCAGGCATGACCGTAATGTCACAAGCCTCCGCCCCGCATCGCCAGTCAGCCAGCATGGAGCGAAGTTTGCTCCATGCACCGGATGTCTGGGGTGCCGCAACCAAGATCGCAGGGGTCCCCAGCAGCAGGACCCCTGTACAGGGGCGTACCTAGAGCATTTGGCACCCAGGGCGGACCCTTTGTTTGGCAACCCCCGAACCACCCCCCCCCTTAATTACACCCCCTCCCTCCCTCCTCCGTCATGGCACCCCCCATGTGAGTGGCACCCTGGGTGGGCCAGTGGCCCCCCCTTGGTACGCCACTGCCCCCTCCCCCCTTGGTACGCCACTGCCCCCGTGATCAGACTTCTTATCCCCTATCCTTTTGATGAGGGATAAGATGTGTAGGGGTGGAGTACCCCTTTAAGGCTTACCTGTCATTTCAGGTGACTGATCAGGATAAGCTGCACTGTGTGTGTACGTGAGGAGCAGCACTATTTCTGGCCATAGGATAACTTCTGTATGGAATTTTTCATTGAAATCTGCTCTGCAGGCTTCATCTATAATTATCAGTTCTCCCAGAGCTGGTGGACGAAACCTAAAGTCTATGGCATCGGCCATACACTGCACACACAGAAGAGGAGCTGCAGCATGGATGGAATGATAAAACAGCAGTGAGCAGTCTGTGTATAAAGGCCTGGGGTGAGATCTCTTACTTACAAAGTTGTCTCTTTGCTGTCTCTCCCTGCAGCTTGTGTATGTCCCTAGACACTCCCACCTCCATCCTCCCCCTCCATAGACTTATATTGCTTATAATTTGATCCCTGAGTGAGCAGCAGGGTGTAGACACGGGACAAAATTGAGCTGATTTTTCAGAGTGGATGACAGTTTGGGGAGGGAAGAAGCCTGACACTAGAAGAAAGAAGCATTTTTGTCTAATAAGATCTATAGGAAAGTTTCTTGTATTCACTTGTACTATTCATCAATCCCAGGAACAGATATTACTAAACAACGGCTCCACAGTTTTGATCTGTATCAGGTTTTTGCACTTTCCACATCATGTCACCATTCTGGGCCCCTGGTGTTATTTCCCCCTTTACTCCATAGTAATGATAACTCACAAGGTCGGCAGATTGGTCCCTTTTGTTATTCCATCAATTACCGTATTTTTAGCTGTATAAGACGCACTTTTTCTTCCCAAAAACTGGGGGGGGAAGTTGGTGCATCTTATAAGGCGAATACACACCTATCGCGGCGGTACCTGCAGCCATCAACGGCCGGGACCCGCGGCTAATACAGGACATCACGGCTTGCGGTGATGCCCTGTATTAACCCTTCAGACGTGGCGATCAAAGCTGACCGCCGCGTCTGAAGCGAAAATAACACTAACCTGGCTGTTCGGGACCGCCACGGTGAAATTGCGGCGTCCCGAACAGCTTACAGGACACCAGGAGGGACCTTACCTGCCTCCTCGGTGTCTGCTCCGTGCCGGGATCACCTGCATGGCCGGCGCTCTCCTTCGTCGTCATCACGTCGTTGCGCACGCCGTCCCGTCAACCAATAGGAGCGGCGTGCGTAGCGGCGTCATGGCGGCGACGGAGAGCGAGGATACCGGGCAGCAGAGACGTTCCGGAGCGATGGGGACACCCCCGGGGACGTGGCGACAGCGATGGAAGGCGACATCCAGGGCAGCGGTGACGGGTCCGGAGTGGCGGGGACACGTGAGTACTACCTCCTATACCAGTGGTCTTCAACGTGCGGACCACCAGATC
Source organism: Hyla sarda (assembly GCF_029499605.1). Classification (NCBI taxonomy): domain Eukaryota; kingdom Metazoa; phylum Chordata; class Amphibia; order Anura; family Hylidae; genus Hyla; species Hyla sarda. The sequence goes on from NC_079199.1 coordinate 9,687,036, forward strand.
TTGCAAAACTACAACTCCCAGCATGCCCGGACAGCCAACGGCAGAATAGTGAGTACAGCTCTGGAGTATAATACAGGATATAACTCAGGATCAGTACAGGATAAGTAATGTAATGTATGTACACGGTGACCTCACCAGCAGAATAGTGAGTACAGCTCTGGGGTATAATACAGGATATAACTCAGGATCAGTACAGGATAAGTAATGTAATGTATGTACACAGTGACCTCACCAGCAGAATAGTGAGTACAGCTCTGGAGTATAATACAGGATATAACTCAGGATCAGTACTGTAATGTATATACACAATGACCTCACCAGCAGAATAGTGAGTACAGCTCTGGAGTATAATACAGGATATAACTCAGGATCAGTACAAGATAAGTAATGTAATGTATGTACACAGTGACCTCACCAGTAGAATAGTGAGTACAGCTCTGGAGTAAAATACAGGATATAACTCAGGATCAGTACAGGATAAGTAATGTAATGTATGTACACAGTGACCTCACCAGCAGAATAGTGAGTACAGCTCTGGAGTATAATACAGGATATAACTCAGGATCAGTACAGGATCAGTAATGTAATGTATATACACAATGACCTCACCAGCAGAATAGTGAGTACAGCTCTGGAGTATAATACAGGATATAACTCAGGATCAGTACAGGACCAGTAATGTAATGTATGTACACAGTGACCTCACCAGCAGAATAGTGAGTGCAGATCTGGAGTATAATACAGGATATAACTCAGGATCAGTACAGGATAAGTAATGTAATGTATGTACACAGTGACCTCACCAGCAGAATAGTGAGTACAGCTCTGGGGTATAATACAGGATATAACTCAGGATCAGTACAGGATAAGTAATGTAATGTATGTACACAGTGACCTCACCAGCAGAATAGTGAGTAGTGTTGAGCGGCATAGGCCATATTCGAATTCGGGAATATTCGCGAATATATGGACGAATATTCGTCATATATTCGCGAATATTCGCATATTCGTTATATTCTCGTTTTATTTTCACAAATGCGAAAAAACGCGTATGCGAAAATTAACATATGTGACAATTCGCATATGCGAAAATTAGCATATGCTAATTTTCGCATATGCAAATTTTCGCACGCCAGTCTCTCACAGTAGTATTAGAGCCTTCTTTACACCACACAAGCTGGAAGCAGAGAGGGGTGATCACTGTGATGTGTACTGTGAAGAAAAAAAAAAAAAAAAAAACACGAATATTCGTAATTACGAATATATAGCGCTATATTCGCGAAATTCGCGAATTCGCGAATATGCGATATTCGCGAATAATATTCGAATTGCGAATATTCGCGAGCAACACTAATAGTGAGTACAGCTCTGGAGTATAATACAGGATATAACTGGGAAACTGTGTGTGAGGGACAATCTGAAGTGCAGGAGCTCTGATGACCGGGGATGTCCTCGCGAAGAGTGTGGAGGCATACTGGAAAGCATGGAGCATTTTCTGCTTCATTGTCCCTTTAACACAGAGGTTTACAACAGGGTGGGCGCTTCCATTGGTTGGCCTCGGCTGGCCAGTCTCTCCTATGCGGAATGGGCCTATGGGGCATTCAGAAACCTTGGAGGCTGGGACCGGTGCACTTTATTCCTAGTCAGCTCAGTGGTTAGGTACTACACGTGGAACGCACGGTGTTTAGTGTCGACGCAGCGTAAAATCCTCCCTGTGGATGTGGTGGTTAGGAACATTCTCGGTGACCTGGTGAAGGTGCGTTCTCTGGAGTACGAGAGGCTGGGTGCTGGCAGGGCCTCTCGTCTATGGAGGGGCTCTGCCTTTAAAGTGCCTTAGCCTGTTGTCCCCCCCTGGTGGTGGGCTGATGCTGGCACATTAGTCTTTTTGTTTTGAGCAGTTGGTTTATGGTAATATAGGGCTTGCAGGCGCTGAACTTGAGCTTTAGGGGTTTGTTGTTTGGCTTATAGTGTTATATGTATTTGTTATTGTATTTATTGTTGTAGTCTATTTGTATACTTATGTATTGTATATATTGTTAGTCTGTGTATATTTTATGTAATGTATATATTGTATATATTGTGTGATGCCACCTGGGGTTTGGGTTTAGTTTAGGTTGGGTGGTGGGTTAAAAAGGGGGGAGGGGGTTTGTATGGGACTTTTATATATACAGAAAATCCTGGACTGGTTCATGGACGTCTGGTAACATGTACTGGGGGCATGGGATGCGGGACCAGCTCAGGGCAAAAAAAAAAAAAAAAAAAAAAAAAAAAAAAGGGGTGTTATTTTGTTTGTGTTGGTTTTTATTATTTTGTATATATTATTGTTGTTGTTGTTATTCTTTTTGGTATATTACTGGTATTGGGTTTTTGGTATTGCAACTGGGCCAGGAAATTCACATTTAGTATTAGTGTATATTAGTGTATATAGTTTATTAGTATGGTATGGGTATAATGGGTATTATAGGAATATGTCTTTTGTAAATATTGTATATATTTGTTTGTGTGCAGGAATGAGTGTGGGGTGGACCGGTGTTGTATTTTATGCTATGGTGTTTGGTTTTATGATTCGCTATATTGATATGTTCTGTCGGATATGATATGTTTATGTTTTGTAATTTTTTTATTGTTATGTTTGAAATTTTAATAAAAGATCTACAGGATATAACTCAGGATCAGTACAGGATCACTAATGTAATGTATATACACAATGACCTCACCAGCAGAATAGTGAGTACAGCTCTGGAGTATAATACAGGATATAACTCAGGATCAGTACAGGATCACTAATGTAATGTATATACACAATGACCTCACCAGCAGAATAGTGAGTACAGCTCTGGAGTATAATACAGGATATAACTCAGGATCAGTACAGGATAAGTAATGTAATGTATGTACACAGTGACCTCACCAGCAGAATAGTGAGTACAGCTCTGGAGTATAATACAGGATATAACTCAGGATCAGTACAGGATCACTAATGTAATGTATATACACAATGACCTCACCAGCAGAATAGTGAGTACAGCTCTGGAGTATCATACAGGATATAACTCAGGATCAGTTGTATGGTGTATATATGTTGTTTATGTAGACTTTTATCACTTTTCAATAACGTGTGATAATAAAATCCCAATAATAAAGCCTTGAGGTGAAGCCTACATGACGCCTTGAGATATTACTGTAAGATGTTCACCGCCTCTCCAAATGACTGCCCCATCTTCCCTCCTCACGGTCGCCCATTACAAGTGTATATCAGGTAATTGGGATACGGATAGAGACGAGCAGAACAGGTTGACATCCGGCTCTGGGTCTCCTGAGGAAAATTACGTATCCCACCGAGATCCTACAGAACCTGCAGATTAAAAGCTCCTTCAATCCCACAGACAGGGCCGAGGAGCCGCGATAAGAGATTCTAGTGGCTTCTCCCTCCATCAAATACTGCGTCTTATCATTACATAAATGGTACAAAGTGGGACGGCAAAAAAGACATAAAAAGGTGACAAAACATGAAACTAATGAACATAAAGGGAGATAGAAGTCTGAGTTTATTTTGTGATTATAGCAATTATATTATATTCAGGGGAACAAAAACAAATTGGAGAAGATGACTTTATTGTACGGACTTATAGGTTAGAAAAATACAACTCGGGAGACCAAGAGCTTTACAGGGACATTCTGTACCATTTAATAGACAGTGCCACATGGGATGCACATTATTGTGGGAAGAAATATGTCATGTAGTTTATTTTGTGCTATTTAATAAAAGAGAAAATAGATCAAAGTGCATAATTTCACCTGTGATTTTATAATAGGCTGCACAAGTTTTTTTTTCATATAGGACTATAATACTGCCCCTATATACAAGAAAATAACTACTATAATACTGCTCCTATATACAAGAATATAACTACTATAATACTGCTCCTATATACAAGAATATAACTACTATTATACTGCTCCTATATACAAGAATATAACTACTATAACACTGCTCCTATATACAAGAATATAACTACTATAATACTGCTCCTATATACAAGAAAATAACTACTATAATACTGCTCCTATATATAAGAATATAACTACTATAATACTGCCTCCTATATACAAGAATATAACTACTATAATACTGCTCCTATATACAAGAATATAACTACTATAATACTGCTCCTATATACAAGAATATAACTACTATAATACTGCCCCTATATACAAGAAAATAACTACTATAATACTGCTCCTATATACAAGAATATAACTACTATAATACTGCTCCTATATACAAGAATATAACTACTATAATACTGCTCCTATATACAAGAATATAACTACTATAATACTGCTCCTATATACAAGAATATAACTACTATAATACTGCTCCTATATACAAGAATATAACTACTATAATACTGCTCCTATATACAAGAATATAACTACTATAATACTGCTCTTATATACAAGAATATAACTCCTATAATACTGCCCCTATATACAAGAAAATAACTACTATAATACTGATCCTATATACAAGAATATGACTACTATAATACTGCCCCTATATACAAGAAAATAACTACTATAACACTGCTCCTATATACAAGAACATAACTACTATAATACTGCTCCTATATACAAGAATATAACTACTATAATACTGCTCTTATATACAAGAATATAACTCCTATAATACTGCCCCTATATACAAGAAAATAACTACTATAATACTGCTCCTATATACAAGAATATAACTACTATAATACTGCCCCTGTATACAAGAAAATAACTACTATAATACTACTCCTATATACAAGAATATAACTACTATAATACTGCCCCTATATACAAGAAAATAACTACTATAATACTGCTCCTATATACAAGAATATAACTACTATAATACTGCTCCTATATACAAGAATATAACTACTATAATACTACTCCTATACACAAGAATATAACTACTATAATACTGCCCCTATATACAAGAAAATAACTACTATAATACTGCTCCTATATACAAGAATATAACTACTATAATACTGCCTCCTATATACAAGAATATAACTACTATAATACTGCTCCTATATACAAGAATATAACTACTATAATACTGTCTCCTATATACAAGAATATAACTACTATAATACTATTCCTATATACAAGAATATAACTACTATAATACTGCTCCTATATACAAGAATATAACTACTATAATACTGCTCCTATATACAAGAATATAACTACTATAATACTGCCTCCTATATACAAGAATATAACTACTACAATACTGCCTCCTATATACAAGAATATAACTACTATTATACTGCTCCTATATACAAGAATATAACTACTATAATACTGCTCCTATATACAAGAATATAACTACTATAATACTGTCTCCTATATACAAGAATATAACTACTATAATACTACTCCTATATACAAGAATATAACTACTATAATACTGCTCCTATATACAAGAATATAACTACTATAATACTGCTCCTATATACAAGAATATAACTACTATAATACTGCTCCTATATACAAGAATATAACTACTATAATACTGCTCCTATATACAAGAATATAACTACTATAATACTGCTCCTGTGTAGCAGAATAGATACATCTATTCGGTATTAATGGTGTCATTGTGGGTCCCAGGTGTGGTGCCTATAATAGCGGTGGCGGTGTGCGGATGGTTTGTATAAGAGCAGTTCCTTTCTGGGTGTGATCTTATTTTTAGCCTCGCAGTTTCTCGCCATTTTCTTGAGCATTCTGCGCACAGTTCAAGTAGAATTTGTTCAATAGGAACTTGACCCTAGTCTGGCGGCTCCGACCCCGTCTCGCTTTAATCAGAGTCTCGCGGCGCGGCTTGTTTTCCAGCACTTCAGAGCCAAACAGTCTGAATAATGAAGACGACTCAGACCCGCTTCAAGTATTGAGTTATAATTATATTTGTGCAGACATTTTATAGGATTTATTTCTGTTTATTTTGCCTCTGTTAACTCTTGGAGCACCAGATTTGCTTGCAATATAACTCCCAGCATGCTCCATTAACTTTAATTAATAATGAGCACCAAGTAGAATAGTTTTCCCCAATCAGGGGGCTTCCAGCTGTTGCTAAACTACAACTCCAAGCATGCCCGGACTGCCAACGGCTGATTGGGAAACACTGAATTAGAGACTATCCTGGGATCAGGATATTTAGTAGTTATACACCTCCCCTCCAGCTCTATCTGTATACTGTTGCTATCTCTATGGGATCAGGATATATAGTAATTAGACACATCTCCTCCAGCTCTATCTGTATACTGCTGCTGTGGATATCTCTATGGGATAAGGATATATAGTAATTAGATACATCTCCTCCAGCTCTATCTATATACTGCTGCTGTTGATATCTCTATGGCATCAGGATATATAGAATTTATACCCCTCCCCTTCAGCTTCATCTGTATACTGCTGCTATCTCTATGGGATCAGGATATAAAGTAGTTATACACCTCCCCTTCAGCTCTATCTGTATACTGCTGCTATCTCTATGGGATCAGGATATAAAGTAGTTATACACCCCCCCTCCAGCTCTATCTGTATACTGCTGCTATCTCTATGGGATCAGGATATAAAGTAGTTATACACCTCCCCTTCAGCTCTATCTGTATACTGCAGCTATATCTATGGCATTAGGATATATAGTAGTTATATACCTCCCCTCCAGCTCTATCTGTATACTGCTGCTATCTCTATGGGATCAGGATATAAAGTAGTTATACACCTCCCCTCCAGCTCTATCTGTATACTGCTGCTATCTCTATGGGATCAGGATATAAAGTAGTTATACACCTCCCCTTCAGCTCTATCTGTATACTTTTCAACAAAAATAGGGAAACACAGCCGCACATCCACCATTTGATCAAAATAAATACTTTCAACCTGTCAGATTTTAAATTATGCTGAGAAGCAACTAGATCAAAATACAAATGGTGGATGTGCGGCTGTGTTTCCCTATTTATGTTGTACAGTATACAGATAGAGCTGAAGGGGGGGGGGGGTGTATAAATACTTTATATCCTGATCCCATAGAGATAGCAGTATACAGATAGAGCTGAAGGGGAGGTGTATAAATACTTTATATCCTGATCCCATAGAGATAGCAGTATACAGATAGAGCTGAAGGGGAAGGGTATAAATTCTATATATCCTGATGCCATAGAGATATCAACAGCAGCAGTATACAGATAGAGCTGGAGGGGGAGGTGTATAAATACTATATATCCTAATCCTATAGAGATGGCAACAGTATACAGATATAGTATTTATACACCTCCCCCTCCAGCTCTATCTGTATACTGCTGCTATCTCTATAGGATTAGGATATATAGTATTTATACACCTCCCCCTCCAGCTCTATCTGTATACTGCTGCTATCTCTATAGGATTATGATATATAGTATTTATACACCTTCCCCTCCAGGTCTATCTGTATACTGCTGATGTCTCTATAGGATTAGGATATATAGTAGTTATACACCTCCCCTCCAGCTCTATCTGTATACTGCTGCTATATCTATGGGATCAGGATATATAGTAGGTATACTTCTCCCCTCCAGCTCTATCTGTATACTGCTGCTATCTCTATGTGATCAGGATATATAGTAGTAAAACACCTCTCCTGAGGCTGTGTTCACATATTGCATTTTTTCCTATGTTGTTTTCTGTTTTTGCCATGCGTTTCCCAAAATAGTGGCAAAAATGATGCTATTTTACCACAATTTTGCAAGTCATTTCTTACTCTTTGAATAAGAAAAGCATCAAAACTGCACATAATGTGAACTGACCCCAACCCACTTACGAGTCTAATCAGTTCATCTGGGTGACCTCCAGCACCAGCAGCCTAACTAGATGACCAGGTGCAGTGATCAGACTCCACACCTTCTCTCTGCAAAACCAGAGGATTCCTGGGACGCATCAGCCAAAACAGGTAAGCTTAAAGGGGTACTCCCACCCTAGACATCTTATGGGGATAAGATGTCTGACTGCGGGGGTCCCGCCATTGGGAACCTCCTCAATGTTGCATGCGGCACCCACCTGTTTATTGTCCGGAAGTGCTGGGGGTTCTCGGTCGCGACCACTGGAACAGAAGTCCGTGATTTCAGGACTCCGCCCCCATGTGACGTCACGCCCCGTCCCCTCAATGCAAGTCTATGGGAGGGGGCGTGACGGCCGTCACGCCCCCTCCCATAGACTTGCATTGAGGGGATGGGGCGTGACGTCACACGGGGGCGGAGTCCTGACATGCAATCTCCGCCCCCCCCCCTATCTATTGCTATTAGGAATGTGGCTCATTTTGGCCACACGTATGTTCCTACATTTTCTCGCCTCCTGATCCCCTGCAAATACATCACATAAAATATGAGCCGTTCCTGAAATGTATCAGTCCTGTCCGAAAGTTTCTCCAAAGTTCTGATGAGTGAATTAGTCCGGAGTCTATAGATCCGGCCTTTGACGGATGTAAAGAATTCCAGATGGTTGTCACAGTCCCCGGAGAGACCCGAACACATCAAGGAACTTTTCATTTCTGTCAGAATCTAAAAAAGAAGCAGATGTGAGGAGTAAATGTAATAAATCAAAATATGCGACCAAATCAATAGAGAAGACGCTCCGAGTGACAGATGATGGCAGCGCCGCCGCTTTAAGATTAGTCGAGCGCGTCTAAGGGTCTATTCACACAACAAAATTTCCGCATGCAGAATTCCGCCTCAAATGAGCGCCCAATAGACTTCTATGGGATTCCGCATTAATAATTCTGAATTTCCCCTTGCGGAATTCTGCTAGCAGAGTGCAGAATCCCATAGAAGTCTATTGGGCGCTCATTTGAGGCGGAATTCCGCATGCGGAAATTTTGTTGTGTGAATAGACCCTTGAAGAGAATCGGAAAGGGGAATTGCACCAAATTTTCAACAATTCAGTCCAAAAAATGTATAACACTTACCTCCCCTTCTGATTCCAGAAGTGACTGATGAAGGGGCCGACTGTCCCAGGTGTTATTCTTGTGGTCGACTCGTTACACGCGGCGGCTCAGCTAATTTTCGGCCACAGTGTTGTCCCATCTTGGCCGGTGATAGGTTGAGGTGTGCAAACTGCATATTGGGGATTCCCCCCAGTGCTGGAGTCTCAGCTTACACTGCTCAGTACTGCTTTATAATGCCCTCCATGCTGTTACTCTTGGTGTGCTATAGAGTAGCTTTAAATCTGAGGAAGGGGACTTGATCCTCGAAAGCGCTTTCATTCAGACATAATAAACTTGTTCGTTATTTTAGTCTGTTTTCAGATATTTACCTTGTGTGCAGTATAGGTTGTATTTTCTTTTCTTTTTTATTGTTGCAAAGATAGATAACTAGATTATAAAGATTGATACTAGATAGATACCAGAGAGAGAGAGAGATACGAGATAGATATATAGATAGATAGATACATAGATAGACATGAGATAGATAGATATTAGATAGATATGTGAGATAGATAGATGTGAGATAGATATGAGATAGATAGATAGATAGATATGAGATAGAGAGATAGATAGATATGTGAGATAGATAGATGTGAGATAGATATGAGATAGATAGATAGATAGATATTAGATAGATATGTGAGATAGATAGATAGATAGATAGATGTGAGATAGATAGATATGAGGTAGATAGATTGACATGAGATAGATATAAGATATATATATATATGAGATAGATAGATAGATATGAGATAGATAGATATAAGATATATATATATGAGATAGATAGATATAGATATGAGATAGATAGATATAGATATGAGATATAGATATGAGATAGATAGATAGATATAGATATGAGATATAGATATGAGAGATAGATAGATAGATAGATAGATAGATATGAGATATAGATAGGAGAGATAGATAGATATGAGATAGATAGATAGGAGATAGATAGATAGATATAGATATGAGCTAGATAGATAGATGTGAGATAGATAGATAGATAGATAGGAGATAGATAGATATGAGATAGATAAATCTTATTATAATGTTTTATGTCATGAATTTGTCATTGAGTCTCGAGTTCTGAGCTGTAATGCACAGTATTAGGCCTGGACTTATCTTTCATTCTTCCTGAATCTATCAGCTCAGCTGTGAAGCTTTCTCCATCCTCTCGGTGCGGCGGTGTTGTGTGTGTCAGGCGTAGCGCAGCGCTCGGATATAAACTGTATTTATTGGACCTGTAACCTGTTCCCTTTACATTAATTTACTGCAAATATAAAGTGTATATAGAGGTTCTGGGCTGACGCCACCGCCATCTCTTTAATTAAAGCCGTATGTGAAGTGTCCTCCGCTCAGAACTTCTTCACGTCCACGTGTCACATGTGGGGTCATGTTGACTTCTTCCTCTCCTACAGAATGATTGAACATAATATGTGACTAATGTTCGTCACAACCTGCGCTCATCTGAAATAAGGGGAATAAAGTTCTAACCACTAAACATCTCACATCCTCTGAATTTGAAGTTCACTGCTTGTTATTAGGCTCTGTCAACCTCTAGTAACAGAGACATCAAGAGAGAACACGTGAATTGGGGGCAGGGCACGTGAATTGGGGGCAGGGCTTAGCTTAAGCTTTGTGCAGGACAGAACCTGGGCTGTGTGAATGCAGGCTGAGCCTGTCTGCCTTCTCCAGATGATCCATGCTGTATCCTCCTACCACTCATATCCTTCTAAGCAGCTCTCCCTTATGTACCTTGACATCTTCATCATTAACAGCAGTTCACTGCTTAGACTTGGGCTGCTTTTGTGCCATAACCCCTTCCCGAAATCGCCTTTTCCTCCTCTCTTTAAAGAGGTATTTCCCCAATAACAATCTGATCGGTGAGGGTCCAACTGCTGGTACCCCCACCAAAATTGTCCCTGGAATGAATTATGCACACCATGCATATGAGGCCAGAGCTCCACTTATTCTCTATGGGGCTGACGAACACTGCAGAACATTGCGCAGCACTGATTCATATACAGTATTTAAAGGGAGCAGAATCCCATTATTTTAATGCAATGTTCGAAATCTCTACTGAGAAAACCTAAGGCTGTCTGGGCATGCTGGGGGTAGCGTTGTAGTTTTGTAACATGTTGGCCGTCCATTTAGATGAACTTTTAAACGCGCTTCGATCTCAGCATGCATTAGTAAAGAGTCAGCACAGTTTGTTCCCTTCTTGTTTTTCTTCTTGTATTCGTGTCAGTCTAAACTACAGTTCTCGCCTTCTGTTCATGAACCAGAAGGTCCAGGATGAACAAAGTTGCTGACCCTTCTCTTCCTCCTCCCAGATGATGACTATTATGATTGTTAATGTCACTGTATAGCGGACGCCTTACATCTACCTGATCCCTGAGATTCACATCCACCGGCTCGCCTTTCTCTGACCGCACCGCCAGTGTCCATTAACAGAGCCGCTGAAATGTCAATTTTGTGCAAAGAAAACACAAAGGTTTGGAGTCATTTGGAGGAATGAATCTGTTGTTTTTCAGAAGAGCGACGTCCTTTCAATTAGAGAGCGGCGGCCATTGTTAAGATGATCAATGAGAAGGTGCGAGGAGAGTCGCGTCCTTGGATTTTCCGCAGCCTCTTCAATCAGTGCAGCGACTGCCACCGGAGGGGACGAGACTAATTCTCTAATAAAAACCCTGCACTAATATTTCTTCAGCCACAGACAAAATGTCATAAATCCCCAGTAAATACAAGTCCCTCAGTCGTCCTCTTCTGTCAGGGCGCCTTATCCTCCTCTGTTGTTACCTAATTTATTTTTGCATAGGCAAAAGCCGGATGACCCCAACCCTACTAACCCTAACCCTACTAACCTTAACCCTACCCTAATTCTACTAACCACCTACCCTACATTTCCCTACTAACCCCAACCCTACTATCCATAACTCTACCCTGACCCTATCCTAACCCTAGTAACCCAAATACTAACCCTACCCTAATAACCCCAACCCTACTATCCATAACTCTACCCTAACCCTATCCTATCCTTAGTAACCCAAACACTAACCCTACCCATATAACCCCAACACTACTATCCATAACTCTACCCTGACCCTATCCTAACCCTAGTAACCCAAATACTAACCCTACCGTAATAACCCCAACACTACTATCCATAACTCTACCCTAACTCTAGTAACCCAAATCCTAACTCTACTCTAACCCTACTAACTCTAACCCTAACTCTACATTAACCCTATCCTAACCCTAATAACTAATCCAACTAATCCAAATCGTAACCCTACCCTAACACTACTAACTCTAATCCTACATACCTTAATCCTACCCTAACCCGTCTCTTAGTCATCCTCTTCTGTCAAGACATATTATCTTCCCCCTTCTAACCCTAACCTTACCTTAACCCTAATAAACCAAATCTTAATCCCACCCTAACTCTAACCCTACTAACCTTAACTCTACCCAAAACCTACCCTAGCCCTATCCTAACTCTACTAACTCTAACCATACTAATGCTAATCCTAACATTACTCTAACTCTAACCCTACCAACCCTAACCCTATCCTAACCCTACTAACCCAAATCCTAACCCTACCTCTAACCTTACTACCCCTAACAACCCTAACCCTATCCTAACCCCACTAACACTAGCCGTACAAACCCAAATCCTAACCCTACCCTAACTGTAACCTACTAACACTAACCCTTCCCTAATCCTACTAACCCAATCCTAACCCTACAAACACTAGCCCTACTAACCCAAATCCTAACCCTACCCTAACTGTAACCTACTAACACTAACCCTTCCCTAATTCTACTAACCCTATCCTAACCCCACTAACACTAGCCGTATAACCCAAATCCTAACCCTACCCTAACTGTAATCTACTAACATTAACCCTTCCCTAATTCTACTAACCCTATCATAACCCCACTAACACTAGCCCTACTAACCCAAATCCTAACCCTACCCTAACTATAACCTACTAACACTAACCCTTCCCTAATTCTACTAACCCTATCCTAACCCCACTAACACTAGACCTACTAACCCAAATTCTAACCTACCCTAACTGTAACCTACTTACACTAACCCTTCCCTATTCCTACTAACCCTATCCTAACCCCACTAACACTAGCCGTACTAACCCAAATCCTAACCCTACCCTAACTGTAACCTACTAACACTAACCCTTCCCTAATCCTACTAACCCTAACTTTACCCTAATCTAACCCTACTTACCCTAACTCAAACCTAACCCTACTAACCTGAATCCTAACCCTATTAGGTTTGTCTCATTAGGTGAATTACAGTGATGAGACTCCGCCCTCTGAAAATACAGTAAAAATCCCATTGTGGGATTATAGGTCAAATCCCTTTTGCCTCATGGCAATATTTTTCTAGGCATTAAAACTGCACATAATGTTAAAGGGGTACTCCGCTCTTCAGCATTTGGAACAAACTGTTCCGAATGCTGGAGCTGGCGACGGGAGCTCGTGACATCATAGCCCTGCCCCCTCATGACGTCCCGCCCCGCCCCCTCAATGCAAGTCTATGGGAGGGGGCGTGACTGCAGTCACGCCCCCTCCCGTAGACTTGCATTGAGGAGGCGGGGCGGGAAGTCATGAGGGGGCAGGGCTATGACGTCAAGAACGGCTCCAAAGTTCCAAACATTTGGTCCAAACACTGAGCAGCGGAGTACCGGGAGCTCAATAGGAATCAGTATGGCTCTAAACCCATTCCTGCCACATCAGCTAAAACAGGTAAGCACAAGCACACACAAGAACCTCTACATCATACTCTAATAATAGTCTATGCTGCACTATATAAGCTAAAAAAAAACAAAAAAAAAAAAAAACGAAATACATTTCTGGAGACAATAAAGGTCAAGTGAGCGGAACCGTAATGATTTATATAGAATTCTGAATATATCGGCCGGTTTAGGGTATATAAATAAGCGCGGACGGCGCTCAGGCAGTGGATACATCACATGACCCAAGCAGCAGCCGCACATGTTTGATTTCCATCCTTTATGCGGAGAAATCCTTTAAGCCAATGAAGAACCCTTAAGTAGAGCCGGATCTGTCTCGCCGGCTCTTGTACGAAGTTATTAATGTAGCAGCGACTCGCAGATGGGATGTCTGAAGTATCACGCACTTCTACGCCAGACATCAAGAGCGGCGCCGCCGAGACATCACTTCAAAGGACGAACCTTTCATCGAAACACCCGGATTCTACACCCTCCCCTCCCCCCACCAGGGACTCCATACCAGTAATTTCTCAGCACTAAGACGCAATATCGCTCTTCATAAGTATGCAAATGAGGGGGCAGCGAGAGGTTAAAATGTAGCGAACGCCATTCTAATATATTATCCCGTCTTCTATAACTTCCTGTATAAAGAAGAAGAAAAAAATAGTCTCATCCGTCACTCGGCACCTCAAAGGATGAATGGGCGTAGTAAGGCCGCGGCGGTACGGGAAGCGCTGTGTGCGATGTCGTCCGGCGCTGACGTTTATTTACCTGACAGGGAAGCAAAAAAGCTGAAATTGGGAACAACATAAAAGTAAAATAAGATGACAACATTTTACCGTGTGTATTACGACAGATTCAAAGATACATTTCTTTTTTCCTCCAGGAAACACGAATGGCCGCGATTATGTGGAAATATGTCAAACTGCGACGCCCCTGGCGCCAAATACTGTAATCCAATCTACTGCTGGATGTATACAAAAAAAAACAACAAGGACTGAAATAACATAAGGGACTCAGCAAATGTAAAGATATTCAAACTGCTGCCTCCTATAAACAATGAAAGATGGTAGATATTATAATGTATAGAGAAAATACACCATATAGTAGTTATATTCTTGTATATAGGAGCGGTATTATAGAAGTTATATTCTTGTATATATAGGAACAGTATTATAGTAGTTATATTCTTGTATATAGGAGCAGTATTATAGTAGTTATATTCTTGTATATAGGAGCAGTATTATAGTAGTTGTATTCTTGTATATAGGAGCAGTATTATAGTAGTTATATTCTTGTATATAGGAGCAGTATTATAGTAGTTATATTCTTGTATATAGGAGCAGTATTATAGTAGTTATCTTCTTGTATATAGGAGCAGTATTATAATAGTTATATTCTTGTATATAGGGAGCAGTATTATAGTAGTTATATTCTTGTATATAGGAGCAGTATTATAGTAGTTATATTCTTGTATATAGGAGCAGTATTATAGTAGTTATATTCTTGTATATAGGAGCAGTATTATAGTAGTTATATTCTTGTATATAGGAGCAGTATTATAGTAGTTATATTATTGTATATAGGAACAGTATTATAGTAGTTATATTCTTGTATATAGGAGCAGTATTATAGTAGTTATATTCTTGTATATAGGAGCAGTATTAAAGTAGTTATATTCTTGTATATAGGAGCAGTATTATAGTAGTTATATTCTTGTATATAGGAGCAGTATTATAGTAGTTATATTCTTGTATATAGGAACAGTAATATAGTAGTTATATTCTTGTATATAGGAGCAGTATTATAGTAGTTATATTTTTGTATATAGGAGCAGTATTATAGTAGTTATATTCTTGTATATAGGAGCAGTATTATAGTAGTTATATTCTTGTATATAGGAGCAGTATTATAGTAGTTATATTCTTGTATATAGGAGCGGTATTATAGTAGTTATATTCTTGTATATAGGAGCAGTATTATAGTAGTTATATTCTTGTATATAGGAGCAGTATTATAGTAGATATATTCTTGTATATAGGAGCAGTATTATAGTAGTTATTCTTGTATATAGGAGCAGTATTATAGTAGATATATTCTTGTATATAGGGGGCAGTATTATAGTAGATATATTCTTGTATATAGGGGGCAGTATTATAGTAGTTATATTCTTGTATATAGGAGTAGTATTATAGTAGTTATATTCTTGTATATAGGAGCAGTATTATAGTAGTTATATTCTTGTATATAGGAGCAGTATTATAGTAGTTATATTCTTGTATATAGGGAGAAGTATTATAGTAGTTATATTCTTGTATATAGGAGGCAGTATTATAGTAGTTATATTCTTGTATATAGGAGCAGTATTATAGTAGTTATATTCTTGTATATAGGAGCAGTATTATAGTAGTTATATTCTTGTATATAGGAGACAGTATTATAGTAGTTATATTCTTGTACACAGGAGCAGTATTATAGTAGTTATATTCTTGTATATAGGGGAAGTATTATAGTAGTTAGTTTATTCTTGTGTATTGCATCACACAGTATTTTAGGCAACTTTAGAGCCATATGTGGCTGAACCCCCCAGGGCTGAATAGAATTTAAATATAGCCTTAGAGTCATTGGGGGAGATTTATCAAAGAATTTAGACTGTTTTTTCCTGCCTAAATTTGTCGCACAGAAAGTCGCAGTCTAAATATGTGCGACTTTTCTGCGACTTTTGCTGTAGAGGATTTTTAGAACATGATGCATGCAAGTCTATTTTAAACGGAAATGCATTGAAAAATGCATTGGTGCTGAATTTATCAAGTGCGACTTTTGGGCGACAAGTCGCTTCTCCCCAAAATACGCTGAAATGTCAGACCATGTTGGAGCAGGTCTAAATGCAGTTTAAGCTGTAGACCCTGAAGTCTGAGCACAGAATTTATCAAGGGCTGTGAGACCTTTAATAAATTAGGAACACAATAGACAGGAGACGACCACATACGCTGGTGTATAAGCATGCCCAGAATAGACTAGATTAGGAAATGTCCCCCATTGTGTTGTTGAGCACAAGGTGGCAGTATACAGTAGTTTTGGGCTGTCCCCTCCATTGGTTCTCTCCTCTATAAATATTAGGTTTCCATCTCATCTTTGGCGTTATTGTCTTTACCTTTGGTGGCGTTAAGTGAATTTCTTTGAGGCAATATTATCCGTAAATGAAATGTAATGTAACATGGATCCAGGAAGTTCAGCGTCTTCTCTATTAGGTTGGGAAACTACCAAAGCGCTTTAATGAGAATTCTTGGTAATTTAATCAATGTTTAAGCGGAGATGTAATTATGTGCTGGGTTTCCCATTGCTTCGCTCGTTAGCGCTGATTTGCATAATTCCACCTTCTTCTTGCTCTGGAAAATATTGTAACATTAGTATAATGGATGGATCCCATATGTGGATCCAGTTATGAGGCAAAGACCCTTCCAGGAATTCAGATAAACAATAAAGCGCGTTACCTGACCGTTCGCACCTCGCTCATGAAATACGAAGCGTCACGCCGAGACTTGAATTGTTACATTTAATGGGATTAATGGATCCGATTCTGTCATTTCCCAGTGTATTGATATAAAGCTCTGATAAATTGGATTATAGTTATGGTGAATAGGATATACCCCCCAAATTAAAATAAAATCTGAAAATATTAATAATATACATTGTATTTAACCACTGATCTCATGACCTTACAGGACCCTGAAGACCCCTACAAGACTGTTCATTGCATTCTATTCATTTCACTCCGGAAACACTAAGGTAATAGTTTTTTCTTTGTTTTTATAGTGCAGCATAGGTGATTATAAGAGAATAATGACGAGGTTCTTGTGTATGCCCTGTGCTTACCTGTTTTAGTTTATGTGGAAGGCAAAACGTTTTTAGCCATACTGATCCCATCATTGAAATGATCTCCTAATGCTGCCTACATTTCCTATGAATCCTCTGGTTTTGCAGAGAGAAGATGTGGAGTCTGATCACTGCACCTGGTCATCTAATTAGTAATCAGGCTGCTGATTCTATTTCAGAACAGAAATGATTATCTAATGCTGCCTACATTTCCTATGAATCCTCTGGTTTTGCAGAGAGAAGATGTGGAGTCTGATCACTGCACCTGGTCATCTAATTAGTAATCAGGCTGCTGATTCTAATTCTGAACAGAAATGATTATCTAATTCTGCCTACATTTCCCATGAATCCTCTGACTTTGTAGAGAGAGGGGGGTGGAGTCTCATCACTGCAACTCACTCATCACTCCTCACAATCAATTCACCTAATGCGATCTACCTAATCACATAGATAGCAACCAGACGCCTAAACTGCTGAGACTGATAAGTGGGTTAGGGCCTAGCTATAGCAATGTATCAGTCTGTTTAGCTCACAGAGCATTGTCTAGACTGGATACAATTGTATCACTTCTCAGCTGAGAGCAGGACTAGCTATGTACAATGTATCAGTCTGGAGTCTGGTATGTTTAGCTCACAGAGCATTATCTTGACCAGTCTTTCCCAACCAGGGTGCCTCCAGATGTTGCAAAACTACAACTCCCAGCATGCCCAAACAGCCAAAGGCTGTCCGGGCATGCTGGGAGTTGTAGTTTTGCAACAGCTGAAGGCACCCTGTTTGGGAAACACTGGTCTAGACTGGATACAATTCTATCACTGCTCAGAATGTATCAGTCTGGGGTCTGTTTAGCTCACAGAGCATTGTGTAGGCTGTATACAATTGTATCTTCTCAGCAGGAAGCGGTACTTCATATGTAAGCGCTTGCTGGCTCTGGATATAGTGTTGCTATTCACTGACAGCAAACAAATATCTTGAAATTCAGTGAGGATTTAAAACAAAGTCTCTTAGAAAGTCACAGAACTTTCCGCTCAGGGATTAAGCTTTATTGACATGAACGACACTTTTAAAGCAGATTTTCGAGTGTCTTCTCCTTCTTTGTGATTCTGGTAGAAATGCCCTTTAGGCGCTCAGTCCAGAAATAGACGAGAGAAGCCGCGATGATTCAATTTAAAGATTGCCACTTTATCTTAATGGATTCAATCCATCTGAAACTTACTGAGCCTCCTTATAGAACATTGTTCCTCCCTGGCGCTCAGTCCGGCCGCGTGCACCGCGCTCTGAGATCTGAATTAATAAGAACAATGATAAAATGGAAGACAAAGAGTCTGAATGGCCTCTTCCAGTGATTTGGATGTGAGTTTTAAAGTTGTATGTGGGAATGTATTCTCAAATAACCACTCGTTACAACCAAGATCTGCAAAATAACATCTCACAACACATCCGACTTTGGAGCAGATGGGCTACAGCAGCAGAAGGCCACTCCTGTCAGCCAAAAACAGGAAACTGAGGCTACAATTTACACAGGTTGTGCCTGGTATGATAAGGCCCAATTTTTTTAATGCTTCCTGGATTATCCAAATTTTGACACTATAATTGGGAATATTAGATAACTTCAAACAAATGTATCCCTTAAAATGTAGCTTTATATGGAGATATATAAGGGTGGGGATGAGGAGGATTGAGAGGGCTCCAGAGTTGAGCCCATACACAGAGGACACCAGCTATTTACTACAGCTAACGTCAATGGCCGGGACCAATGGCCGGGACCAAAAACAATTTATATCACAGACATTTATTCACTTAGGTGCCACAGACCTTACTGACCGCAGCATCTAAGCGTTAGTCAGGAGGAGGGACGTCCACTTGTCACTAGACAACCCAGTCTACAATGTGATCAGGGGGCTGAGGGGTTAACACAACACTTGGGGCCGGCTGATTAGTACTCTGGTGTGAGTAGAAGATAAAGTTTAAAAAAAGTTTAATTGATGTTAAAAAATTAACCACTTGCTGACATCTTGTTAATATTAAACATCGGAGCGGTTGGTAATTGACTCTATGATTGTTGTTCCTGAATGATCTCTGTGCTTCTTTAAAAAAAAAAAAAAAAAATAGATAAAATAAAATAATAATAATAATAATAATAATATATGTATCGGCTGGACCCCCACGATCAGACATTTATCCCCTAAATGTGAATAGGGGATAAATTCCTGACTCCTGGAAATCTTTAAAGCAGTACTCTGGTGAAAAACATTTTTTTTTTTTTTTAAATCAACTGGTCCCCGAAAGTTAAGCATATTTGTAAATGACTTCTATTTAAAAAATCTTAATCCTTCCAGTACTTATCAGCTGCTGTATGCTCCAGAGGAAGTTGTGTAGTTCTTTCCAGTCTGACCACTGTGCTCTCTGCTGACACCTCTGTCTGTCTCAGGAACTGTCCAGAGCAGGAGAGGTTTTATATGGGGATTTGCTCCTACTCTTCTGACATCACAAAAAACAAAAGTCAAAAGGTTGACAAAAATAAAATTGACATAAAAATAAAACCCTTAGTAAATCGGAACATTATAAACAATATAAATTTGGTATCATAGTCTCGTAATCATACTGGTTGCAGGATAAAGGATATAGCATGTCCGTCATATGGTGAACTCTGTAAAAATAAATAAATAAATAAAAATAAAATGAAATAAATAAACAAAAAATAAATAAACAAATCAAAATAAAAAAATCAATCAAAATATATATATATATATATATATATATATATATATATAAATTGGTCTCTGTGGTCTTGAGCATCTCAAGTTACTCAACATCAGTGAGCCAACGGCTGTCCAGGCATGCTGGGAGTTGAAGTTTTACAACAGCAGGAGGGCCCCAGTTTGAGACCACTGCTCAACATGAAGGCGGTGAAGACTTGGCATAAGTATAAGGCTAAGTATCTACTTGTTTTTTTGTCCTGCGTTTTTTGGGTTGAAAAAAACACATGAAAAAACAGCTGTAAAAACGCCAGTGCAATTTCCTGCGTCTGGCGTTTTTCTGCCATTTTTTCTTACGTTTTTTCATTTGTGTGGAAATTGCACCTTGGCAGTTTTTTTTTTTTGGTACCCAAAATTTGTTAGGTACCAAAAAAAAAAAAAAAAAAAAAAGGATGCAGTAGTGATGGAAAATTTTTTATTTAACGAAACTTATATATTTTATAACAAAATGTTTATTATTTTTTAATAAAATGTGTGTGTTTCACTTTTTTCTCAATTTTTTAGGTAGTAGTACTACTCCCAGCACGGAACAGACTGTTCCATGCTGGGAGTAGTAGTACCTGTATTAATAGACATATCCCCCTGGGTGTCACTCCTGACACCCGATGCGATCGTCCATATTATAGTAGATATGTGGAGCGGCTCTATACAGCGCTCGCATCTCTGCACTATACTCCGGCCATTGATGTGAATAGAACTTCATATTTTCCGCCCAGAGTGGGGATTGGCTGGATGGTTGCAGCCAATCACAGCTCTGAGGGAAATATGAATGAGTGAGTGGCCGGCCCGAGTATAGTGCAGAGATGCGGAGTGCAGGAGAAAGCCGCTCCATCTCTGCAATAGAAAGGACGATCACAGCGGATGTCAATAGTGATACCCGCTGTGATCTGTTCTTACCTGCAGGTACTACTACTCCCAACATGGAGCACACTCTGCTCCCTGCTGGGAGCTGTCGTAATTACATTAATAGACAAATCGCAGCGAGTGTAACTTCTGACACCTGTTGCGATCTGTCTATTAATGCAGGTACTACAGCTCCCAGCATGAGGCAGAGTGTGCGCCATGTTGGTAGTAGTATTACCTTCAGTTAAGGACAGATCACAGTGGATGTCACTCGTCCTGACACCCGCTGTGATCCTCTTGTATAATGTATAGATGCAGCAGCCGCTCTCTTATGGTCCCCTGCACTGCCGTATATATACACATATTCCTAGAGCTGTGATTGGCTGGAACCATCTGGCCAATCACAGCTCTCTGCGGAAAATATGAATAGGAGTATATATATGGCAGTGCAGGGGACCATAGAAGAGTGGCCGCCGCATCTATACATTATACAGAAAGATCGCAACGGGCGATCTGTCAATTAGTACAGGTAACTACTACTCCCATCATGGAACAGCGTGTTCCATGCTGGCAGTAGTAGTACTACCTAAAAGAAAAAAGTGAAAAACACACACACACTACATTTTTATTATTGTCGGCTACATTTTTAGGTCCCCGCCCGCCCACATAAATTGATCCCTGTTTAAAAATTAAAATAAAAATTTTGTTATAAAAAAGATACATTTCGTTAGATACAGTTTTTTCCTTCACTACTGTATCTTTTTTATTTTTACTTTTTTATGGTACCCTATGAAATTTTATTAAAAGAGGTATCTCCATCACTTTTTTGGATCGCTAAAGTCCAAAAAAGAATAAAAACCGCCTGCAAAAACTCCAAAGTTAAAACCCATATATAGTTTTTCTTGGCATTTTTTCACTCCCATAGACTTCTACGGGAGAAAAACGCCACGATTTTGACTAAAAAAATCGCCAGTGGCTCAACATGCTGCGATTTTGGAAGACCGCCAAGGAGCTGAAAAACGGCAAAAAAAAGTGAAAAAGCACCAGAAGGATAAAAAAAAATGCCAAAGTGAAAAGTGGAATAAGATTTTTGCGATTTCTCATTGATTTACAGCTAACATCTGGCCACAGCGTTTTTTGGCCAAAAAAACGCCATGCGGCAGAATTGGCGTTTTTCTTGGCGTTTCCCCCCCCCAAAAAAAAACAAGTAGAAACTTAGCCTAACTGTGGAGTCTGACAGGTCCCTTACCCTCCCCGTCTTGGCTGTGGTTCCCTAGTCTTATCCGCAGTCTCCGGTTATTTCCTTCTGCAGCCGCCTCTCATCTTATTTTTATGTTGTTTTCCTCCAGTTTCATTTGAAACAATAAGAAACAAACAAGAAATCTGCTGGTTCATTCCCACAAATGGCTCCTGATAAATATTTAACAGCCCTCGGTGGTATTTTATGGGAGAGGACCGGCAGCATCCACTTAGGTGTCCCCTTTACTGCATTCACCTTACAGCCGCAGCCGTTCTCTATCACTGGATATTATTGAGTTCGCAGCTCGCGGGTTATAAAATATATAAAAAATAATGTCAAAAACACTAATGTGGCCGCAGGAGAGAGAAACCTGCCCACGGTGACTCCGCAGCTCGGAGGAAACAGCTTGTAGCCTTTATAGAGAGAGAATACGCTCACTTGTCCGATAAAGAAGATGAATGCGCTTTATAATTGAACTTTATGGCGGTTTATTAAAAAATAATGCAAAGTTTAAAGGGCAAATACAGTCACTGCAGAAACCAACTACATGGGAAAGAGAACAATGAGATATAGATAAATGTCTTATTCTTACATTATTATTAAATAATGGACCAAAATTTTACTACTATAATACTGCCCCTATATACTAGAATATCTCTATGAAAATACTGCTCCCATACAAGAATATAACTGCTATAATACTGCCTCCTATATACAAGAATATAACTACTATAATACTGCCCCTATATACTAGAATATCTCTATGAAAATACTGCTCCCATACAAGAATATAACTGCTATAATACTGCCTCCTATATACAAGAATATAACTACTATAATACTGCTCCTATATACAAGAATATAACTACTATAATACTGCTCCCATACAAGAATATAACTGCTATAATACTGCCCCCTATATACAAGAATATAACTACTATAATACTGCCCCTATATACAAGAATATAACTACTATAATACTGCCTCCTATATACAAGAATATAACTACTATAATACTGCCCCTATATACAAGAATATAACTACTATAATACTGCCCCTATATACAAGAATATAACTACTATAATACTGCCCCCTATATACAAGAATATAACTACTATAATACTGCTCCCTATATACAAGCATATAACTACTATAATACTGCTCCCATACAAGAATATAACTGCTATAATACTGCCTCCTATATACAAGAATATAACTACTATAATACTGCCCCTATATACAAGAATATAACTACTATAATACTGCCCCTATATACAAGAATATAACTACTATAATACTGCTCTTATATACAAGAATAAAGCTACTATAATACTGCTCCTATATACAAGAATATAACTACTATAATACTGCTCCTATATACAAGAATATAACTAATATAATACTGCTCCTATATACAAGAATATAACTACTATAATACTGCTCCTATATACAAGAATATAACTACTATAATACTGCCCCCTATATACAAGAATATAACTACTATAATACTGCTCCCTATATACAAGCATATAACTACTATAATACTGCTCCCATACAAGAATATAACTGCTATAATACTGCCTCCTATATACAAGAATATAACTACTATAATACTGCCCCTATATACAAGAATATAACTACTATAATACTGCCCCTATATACAAGAATATAACTACTATAATATTGCCCCTATATACAAGAATATAACTACTATAATACTGCCCCCTATATACAAGCATATAACTACTATAATACTGCTCCCATACAAGAATATAACTCCTATAATACTGCCTCCTATATACAAGAATATAACTACTATAATACTGCCCCCTATATACAAGAATATAACTACTATAATACTGCCTCCTATATACAAGAAAATAACTACCGTACTATAATACTGCTCCTATATACAAGAATATAACTACTATAATACTGCTTCTATATACTAGAATATCTCTATGAAAATACTGCTCCCCTACAAGAATATAACTGCTATAATACTGCTCCTATATACAAGAATATAACTACTATAATACTGCTCCTATATACAAGAATATAACTACTATAATACTGCCTCCTATATACAAGAATATAACTACTAAAATACTGCCTCCTATATACAAGAATATAACTACTTTCCATGTCGTCTTCAGGCAGCACAGAAGGGTTAATAGCTCCTTTCAGTTCATCCCAGGACCGCCCACCTAGCAAACAATTAAGAGAATTAACAAGCCTCAGGCCAAGCCCGGCTATAACCATCCATCAGAACCTCATCCACTTGTGTTTTTTTCTGTCCTTCAGTTCTGGGACAGGTGTCAGGTGTATATACCTTCCAAGCCCACCAACTAATATCTGTCTTTTTCCTTCCTATTCTCTTAGATGGAGCCATTGGGAAGCCCTGGCCCCCTGAGCGCAGTCTCGGTAAACCTGCGGGGTCGCCAGACTTGGGGGTACTGGCTCGTGGGACCCCTCTGCATGGCTGAGCAAGTCTGGCCTTAAATGCAGTTAAATTCGGCCACTGCAGGGTTACTATCCATCCCTCCACCCCCCCCCCCCCTGTTTGCTGGTGCTGGGTGAGCCTGGCAAGGCCGTCCCTCTGGAGAGCTGACCTGTTTACAGTGCAGCATAGGATCCCCTGCGGTCCTGGGGCTCCCGGTGATTGATTTCACTTGCTAGTGCGTCCATGCGCTATGTGGCAGCGCGGTGCTGCGGCGGGGAGCTCTGGTGGAGGCGGCCATTAGATTCCGGTGTGGAGGTACGTCATTCGGCCGCCGGTGCAGGATAGGAGTTCCAGGGGAAGCCCTATATCAAAGCACCAATCATGGCGCCCGCACCTGCAGTGCTGGGCAGCCGGATTGCGCGTTCTATAAGGTATGTGGGGGCACATTGCGTATGCTGGGGTTACTTCTGGAGGGCTGTCTGCCAGCTAGTATCTGTATTAATGTACATGGAGGCCATAATATTTATAGTCAATCTTTGTTTGGTGTTCTGCATATACTAGGCTATTGCAGTGTTGTATATTGCTGGTCTGTTGCTATGTGCATATACTAGGCTACTGCAGTGTTGCATATTGCTAGTCTGTTGCTATGTGCATATACTAGGCTATTGCAGTGTTGCATATTGCTGGTCTGTTGCTATGTGCATATACTAGGCTATTGCAGTGTTGTATATTGCTAGTCTCCCTATCTTATGCTGTTTCTCTCCAGGTAATAGCTGCTGGCAGACAGAGGGATTGTCAGCTGTGTGGGCTGTGTAATTAGGCTCAGCCTCCCCCAGCAGCAGTGTGCAGAGTTAGTGCAGAGTCTCTCACTGTAATACTCTATGGCAGGATAATTGTGTGAAGCTGTACGCTCACGGTAACACTTAGTATATACTATGTTATTGCTGGTATAGTGTGTAATGCTGCGCGCACTAATACACTATCATGCAGTGTTTTCTGTGCGGTTACCTCACATGAGATTATGTGTATTGGTGACTATGAGGGTTATGTCTTTCAGCTTATACTATTTGCTGTCTGTACGGATCACAGATGTCCAGCTACTCCCTGGTTGAGCCGGCTGTATGTATGTATGTATATATATATATATATATATATATATATATATAGAAACCAAAAACAGGCGCAGCACTAGTGCTGCACTAGTGCTGCGCCTGTTTTTGGTTTCTGTCTATGGAGGACTTTGATCGAGTCTTTTTTTGGACGCTGGCACCACCATTGTTTGCTGGACTGGATAAGTAGTGCTGCATTATTTTGGGACTATATATATATATATATATATATATATATATATATGATTGTCCTACAAGTTCTTTCCTGATTGCGATAACATTCTCACACAGGTTGGGATAAAATACAAGCACTCTCCTCATGAGATCCCTTAAGATTTGTACCAGAGGGAGTCCTGCTGAAGGTGTCATCTGAGATGACATCATCAGGGAATTCTCTTGCTGAAGTTCTTACTGGATCCACTGTTGAGGAGGAAGAGGTCTTCACCATCTGGATGGGTCTACAACACTGATCTGCTACCACAATAGAACCAAGACATTCAGGGTGAAAGAGAATCTGTTCGTACAGTTGCCGGTGTGGTAAAGGGAAGAAAGGTGTCTAAAGCTACCTTGGTGGAATGGCTTAAGTCTACGATTCTGAATGCCAGTGAGATCACAGGAGTTGAGCCACCAGATTCCATCATAGCTCAATCTACACTCTAGACAACCAATGCTGGGGTCCAGCCTCTGGCATGTCGGTGCTCTATGCCGTGTTCAATTAAGTATCCCCCCCTTATGTTGCTATACAGCTCCCTTCTGTGCTGCCTGAAGACGAAATGGAAAGGGAAAATTTGTACTTACTGTAATTTTGCTTTCCATGAGTCTGAAGGCAGCACATACAAACCCTCCCTACTATAGGTCATCTTTTTGCATCAGAACTGAGTCTATTCAATAACACAAGTGGATGAGGTTCTGATGGATATTTATAGCCGGGCTTGGCCTGAGGCTTGTTAATTCTCTTAGTTGTTTGCTAGGTGGGCGGTCCTGGGATGAACTGAAAGGAGCTATTAACCCTTCTGTGCTGCCTTCAGACTCATGGAAAGCAAAATTACGGTAAGTACAAATTTCCCCTATAATACTGCTCCTATATACAAGAGTATAACTACTATAATACTGCTCCTATATACAAGAATATAACTACTATAATACTGCTCCTATATACAAGAATATAACTACTATAATACTGTTCCTATATACAAGAATATAACTACTATAATACTGCTCCTATATACAAGAATATAAATACTATAATACTGCTCCTATATACAAGAATATAACTACTATGATACTGTCTCCTATATACAAGAATATAACTACTATAATACTGCTCCTATATACAAGAATATAACTACTATAATACTGCCTCCTATATACAAGAATATAACTACTATAATACTGCCTCCTATATACAGGAATATATCTACTATAATACTGCCTCCTATATACAAGAATATAACTACTATAATACTGCTCCTATATACAAGAATATAACTACTATAATACTGCTCCTATATACAAGAATATAACTACTATAATACTGCCTCCTATATACAAGAAAATAACTACTATAATACTGCTCCTATATACAAGAATATAACTACTATAATACTGTACAAGAATGAAACTGTACACACGTTATGTCCTTTCCCTGTACACACGAGATGTCCTTTCCCTGTACACATTATATTTCCTTTCCCTGTACACACGACATGTCCTTTCCCTGTACACACGATATGTCCTTTCCCTGTACACATTATATTTCCTTTCCCTGTACACACGACATGTCCTTTCCCTGTACACACGATATGTCCTTTCCCTGTACAGACTATATGTCCTTTCCCTGTACACACTATATGTCCTTTCCCTGTACACATTATATGTCCTTTCCCTGTACACACGACATGTCCTTTCCCTGTACACACGACATGTCCTTTCCCTGTACACATTATATTTCCTTTCCCTGTACACACGATATGTCCTTTCCCTGTACACATTATATGTCCTTTCCCTGTACACACGACATGTCCTTTCCCTGTACACACGACATGTCCTTTCCCTGTACACATTATATGTCCTTTCCCTGTACACACGACATGTCCTTTCCCTGTACACACGATATGTCCTTTCCCTGTACACATTATATGTCCTTTCCCTGTACACACTATATGTCCTTTCTCTGTACACATTATATGTCCTTTCCCTGTACACACTATATGTCCTTTCCCTGTACACATTATATGTCCTTTCCCTGTACACATTATATGTCCTTTCCCTGTACACATTATATGTCCTTTCCCTGTACACACTATATGTCCTTTCTCTGTACACACGATATGTCCTTTCCCTGCACACACTATATGTCCTTTCTCTGTACACATTATATGTCCTTTCCCTGTACACATTATATGTCCTTTCCCTGCACACACTATATGTCCTTTCTCTGTACACATTATATGTCCTTTCCCTGCACACACTATATGTCCTTTCCCTGTACACACTATATGTCCTTTCTCTGTACACATTATATGTCCTTTCTCTGTACACATTATATTTCCTTTCCCTGTACACACTATATGTCCTTTCCCTGTACACATTATATGTCCTTTCCCTGTACACATTATATGTCCTTTCTCTGTACACACTATATGTCCTTTCCCTGTACACATTATATGTCCTTTCCCTGTACACACTATATGTCCTTTCTCTGTACACATTATATGTCCTTTCTCTGTACACACGACGTGTCCTTTCCCTGTACACACGATATGTCCTTTCCCTGTACACATTATATGTCCTTTCTCTGTACACATTATATGTCCTTTCCCTGTACACACTATATGTCCTTTCCCTGTACACATTATATGTCCTTTCCCTGTACACATTATGTGTCCTTTCCCTGTACACATTATATTTCCTTTCCCTGTACACGTGACATGTCCTTTCCCTGTACACGTGACATGTCCTTTCCCTGTACACGCGACGGGTCCTTTCCCTGTACACGCGACGGGTCCTTTCCCTGTACACACGACGGGTCCTTTCCCTGTACACGCGACGGGTCCTTTCCCTGTACACACGACATGTCCTTTCCCTGCACACATTATATGTCCTTTCCCTGTACACACGAGATGTCCTTTCCCTGTACACATTATATGTCCTTTCCCTGCACACACGTCATGTCCTTTGCCTGTACACACGACAGGTCCTTTCCCTGCACACATTATATGTCCTTTCCCTGTACACACGAGATGTCCTTTCCCTGTACACATTATATGTCCTTTCCCTGTACACACGACGGGTCCTTTCCCTGTACACACGACTGGTCCTTTCCCTGTACACATTATATGTCCTTTCCCTGTACACACGATAGGGCCTTTCCCTGCACACGCGACATGTCCTTTCCCTGTACACACGACATGTCCTTTCCCTGTACACATGTTGCGGTCTTCTTCTCGGTAGTCCTGTCCCTTCTCGCGCGTCGTCACTCATCATCTACATATCAGAGAGGAGTTATCAGCCGAGTTTAACCTTTACCCAGCGACATTACATCTCTGACAGCCGCACATCTGCTGCCTTGTGTCTCCCGCTTGCGTTCATCTCTCTGGAAATCAGCAGACATTTATCACCGAGAAATCAGCCGGTGTGTACCAGTGCGCTCATCCCCGGTCATCTTTCCCTTCATGGCAGAGCAGGATTTCCCCTTCACTTCACTTCAATGGTCAGGCTTCCCTCAAAGCTCGGCCCATTGATCTGCTGAGAGGTTCTCATAACTCGTATTGATGACCACCTCAAGATATGGACACTAGTCAGAGAAGAATTTCCCAGCTGCATATGCTAAGGAAAAGTGTTGGTGACCATACTGGGTCATTGATTCGCCAACTCACAACCGCCCTAGGAGCCATTGATTGGAGACCACTTAGAAGGCCATAACTGAGCCAATTCTGATGGCATCACTGCACCAGAGGAAGGGGACCAGGTGCCAAAGCATCCAGTTCTGGCTTTGGGTTTGTGAGTGGGTGCTTATTAAAGGGCTGGCTCAGTAATAGGCCCCCAACTCTCGAGCTCCAGAGGAGTATCATGGCATAAATCAGTGATCTCCAAACTGCGTCCCTCTGCATATACTAGGAAAAGGCCCTCCTCCCAGCAGGCCCTTTTAGGGGTACCCTCTCTATAGGATGATATCTTCCGTTGGATCCTACGTCGCGGCTGTTTACAGTGATTCAGCTTTGTGTGACCAGATACAGGGTTTTACCTGTCACATCTATTGTTTAGAAGTCCAGTTTGTTTGTCTTATCCATCAAGGCATCTCGGCTCCCTGACAGGCGCGCGGTGATGGACGGCACTTTTGGCAGCCTACAATGTACGTCTGATTCTCGGCTGAGGGATGATTACAAAAAACCTCAGAAAGTATCATCTCTCATTCCTGAAGCCTGAGAGACAGCAGACTGGTTAGGAGCACAGCCGGTGCGATGAGGCAGAACTACCAAACACATTAAAAATGTCATCCTACAACATCTGCTGAATAATCTCCCCTTGAAGGATGATGGATAACCTCAGCGAGGGAGGCTTAAAGTGGACACGATGCAGGCGAGAAAGAAGAGACGCTTATATAATGGGTGCATATGGTGCACTGCCTATCTATGGTGGGTCTGCCTATATACATCATGGGAGGAGGGCCTGCCTGTACACATCATGGGAGGAGGGCCTGCCTGTACACATCATGGGAGGAGGGCCTGCCTGTACACATCATGGGAGGAGGGCCTGCCTGTACACATCATGGGAGGAGGGGCTGCCTATATACATCATGGGAGGAGGGCCTGCCTGTACACATCATGGGAGGAGGGCCTGCCTATATACATCACGGGAGGAGGGCCTGCCTATATACATCACGGGAGGAGGGCCTGCCTATATACATCACGGGAGGAGGGCCTGCCTATATACATCACGGGAGGAGGGCCTGCCTATATACGTCACGGGAGGAGGGCCTGCCTATATACGTCACGGGAGGAGGGCCTGCCTATATACGTCACGGGAGGAGGGCCTGCCTATATACGTCACGGGAGGAGGGCCTGTCTATATACATCATGGGAGGAGGGCCTGCCTATATACGTCATGGGAGGAGGGCCTGTCTATATACATCATGGGAGGAGGGCCTGCCTATATACGTCATGGGAGGAGGGCCTGTCTATATACATCATGGGAGGAGGGCCTGCCTATATACATCACGGGAGGAGGGCCTGCCTATATACATCACGGGAGGAGGGCCTGCCTATATACATCACGGGAGGAGGGCCTGCCTATATACATGATGGGAGGAGGGGCTGCCTATATACATCATGGGAGGAGGGCCTGCCTATATACATCATGGGAGGAGGGCCTGCCTATATACATGATGGGAGGAGGGGCTGCCTGTATACATCATGGGAGGAGGGCCTGCCTGTATACATCATGGGAGGAGGGCCTGCCTGTATACATCATGGGAGGAGGGCCTGTCTATATACATCATGGGAGGAGGGCCTGCCTTTATACATCATGGGAGGAGGGGCTGCCTATATACATCATGGGAGGAGGGGCTGCCTGTATGCGTCATGGGAGGAGGGGCTGCCTATATACATCATGGGAGGAGGGCGTGCCTGTATACATCATGGGAGGAGGGCGTGCCTGTATACATCATGGGAGGAGGGCGTGCCTGTATACATCATGGGAGGAAGGCCTGCCTGTATACATCATGGGAGGAGGGCCTGCCTATATACATCATGGGAGGAGGGCCTGCCTATCTACCAAATGTGGAGGTCTGCTCATCTACCTAAAGTGGGGAAAACCTACCTAATGGAAGTGAGATTTTGGAGGAAAGAGGGGAAAGCTGAAAGCAATGGGATCTACCCACCCCCTATTGGGAACCACATAACACAAAAGGCGCACTATCAAGGGGAGAGGAGGACCTACCTACTGTGGGGTGCAAAAGGACCAATAATGGTGGCTTTGCCTGCCTACTATATGGGGGGGGGGGGGTCTACCTACTATATGGGGGGGTCTACCTACTATATGGGGGTCTACCTGCTATATGGGGGTCTACCTATTATATGGGGCATTTACCTACTATATGGGGGTCCACCTACTATATGGAGGTCTACCTGCTATATGAGAGTCTAACTATCATATGGAGCATTTACCTATTATATGGGGGGGGGTTGTCTACCTACTATATGTGGGATCAACCTACTATATGGGGTGTCTACCTACTATATGAGATGTCTACCTATTATATGGGGGATCTTCTTACTATATGGGGTGTCTACCTACTATATGAGATGTCTACCTATTATATGGGGGATCTTCTTACTATATGGGGTGTCTACCTACTATATGAGATGTCTACCTATTATATGGGGGATCTTCTTACTATATGGGGTGTCTACCTACTATATGAGATGTCTACCTATTATATGGTGGGGCTTACTATTCTCCCTATACAACTGTAGTGACCACTTTGCTGCCAATTCGCCATCTATCCTTCATCTTCAGTTTAATATTCTATAATATGACA
The DNA here is from genome assembly GCF_029499605.1 of Hyla sarda. Classification (NCBI taxonomy): domain Eukaryota; kingdom Metazoa; phylum Chordata; class Amphibia; order Anura; family Hylidae; genus Hyla; species Hyla sarda. The sequence goes on from NC_079199.1 coordinate 9,719,629, forward strand.
ATGTATCTAATGTATCCATTAATGTATCAGAAATATAGATTATTTTTTCTTCTGGAAGCTGCCGTTCTCACTTTGGCCTTTAGAGGGCAGTGCAGTATCATGTTAGACCAGACGATCCCCCCCCCATGCGGCATATGGCTCAGCTACATGTCCAAGTGCAAATATTTTGGACTCCTTTTTTTTCTAATGATATTTATCCCCCCAAAAAAAAGGGAAAAAGAATAGAAACATTTTGCGCGATTTATGTTCGTACAATTAATAACATTCAAAGTAAAAATAAAGCTGCTGGGATTATATCGGGAACGTCTCATTATCTGAGCATTTATAATTATTTCCCGAACATTTTCATTAAATTAAATAGATTTGTCCTAATTTTTGCTTCATTTTGGAGAAATGCGGAATAACAAAAATGTAAACGTTCTCGTCTGGGAATGTCTTATCCCTTCAGAGATTTTCTCTCTTGTTACGTCACATTTTATTCTACTGTTCGCCTCCTGATGACATCTCTGGATGATGCTTCCATCTGATCCTGAAGTAAAAGTGTATAAGATGATCCTTAAAGGGGTACTCCGGTGGATTTATTTATTTTCAAATCAACTGGTGCCAGAAAGTTAAACAGATTTGTAAATTACTTCTATTTAAAAAAAAAAAATCTTAATCCTTCCAGTACTTATCAGATGCTGAAGTTGAGTTGTTCTTTTTCTGTCTGACCACAGTGCTCTCTGCTGACACCTCTGTCCGTGTCAGGAACTGTCCAGAGCAGGAGAGGTTTCCTATGGGGATTTTCTCCTGCTCTGGACAGTTCCTGACATGGACAGAGGTGGCAGCAGAGAGAACTGTGGTCAGACTGGAAAGAAGTACACAAGTTCCTGTGGAGTATACAGCAGCTTATAAGTACTGGAAGGATTAAGATTTTTTATATAGAAGTAATTTACAAATCTGTTGGCGCCAGTTGATTTGTAAATATTTTGTTTCCCCCTTTCAAGGGGTATTTCAGCCCCTAAAGCAGTGTTGCCCATAAAACAGTGTTCCCTAACGCGTAGCTGTAGCAAAACAACAACTCCCAGCATGTCCTGGCAGCCTTTGGTTCAAGGGTTAACCCACAGTTTAGCTGCAAAGTGGAAATAGTGTAAATCTTTTAGCACCCACTAGGTTAAAGGGGTATTCCAGACCCCAAAAACTTATCCCCTATCCACAGAATAGGGGATAAGTGTCTGGTTGCTGGGTGTCCGACCAATGGGACCCCAGTGATCTTTCTAATGGGGCCCTGGCTCTCCCTGTTGGCACGCACTCCATGCATTGTCTATGGCAGTGGTCTCCAACCTGCGGACCTCCAGATGTTGCAAAACTACAATTCCCAGCATGCCCGGACAGCCAACGGCTGTCCGGGCATGCTGGGAGTTGTAGTTTTGCAACATCTGGAGGTCCGCAGGTTGAAGACCACTGGTCTATGGGAACACCAGAGATATGTAAGTGTTGTACTCAAGCATCTCCTGCGCTTCCATAGACGATGCATGGAGCGCATGCCGACCCGATACTCCATGCAGCAGGGAGAATCGGGTCCTTGTTCTTGCGATTGTGGGGGGAAATGGATTAGACACCTTTCCCCTATATGTTTTTTTAGGGCATGGAGTACCCCTTTAACCTGGTAGGTGCAAAAGAGTTTCCACTATGTCCATTTTTTAGCTGAATCAAGGGTTAACCATTTATGAAAGCGCCCCCCCCCAACCAAAGGCAGCCAGGCATGCTGGAAGTTGTTATTTTGCAACAGCTGGAGAGCTACGAGTTAGGGAACCCTGCTTAAAGGGGTACTCCCCTGCCGCAGTGTTCAAAACATTTTGTTCCGAACGCTGGGTGTTGGCTGCAGGGGTCGTGATGTCACACAGCACCCTCTCAATGCAAGTCTATGGGAGACGGCGTGGCAGCCGCCACCTTTAAATGGGTACTATGCTGGAATTTTTTTTTATTTTAAATCAACAGATCTGTAAATTACTTCTATTAAAAAAAAAAAAAAAAAAAAATCTTAATCCTTCCAGTACTTATCAGCTGCTGAATACTACAGAGGAAGTTCTTTTCTTTTTGAATTTCTTTTCAGTCTAACCACAGTGCTCTCTGCTGACACCTCTGTCCGTGTCAAGAACTGTCCGATGCAGGAGCAAACCCCCAAATTCAAAAAGAAAAGAACTTCCTGTGGGGCATACAGCTGCTGATAAGTACTGGAAGGATTAAGAATTTTAAATAGAAGTCATTTAAAAATCTGTTTAACTTTCTGGCACCAGTTGATTTAAAAAAAAAAAAAAAAAAAAAAATTTCCACTGGAGCACCCCTTTAAGATATACCTGTTGTGAGTTAGTTGCGCTTTAAATTTAAAAGGGTACTCCACTGCCCCAGCTTTTTTTTTTTACAGATCCTTTAGGTGACTAGGCCCCAAGGAGCTGTTGTTTTGATCCCTGATATGAGTTCCCGACTGTATTCTCCTCCCCGCCCCTGCCCTATACATCCAGCTCGTAGGATGTAATTCGCAGCACATATGCATGGCGGATGCCTCTCGGGCAGATTAAAGCCATGAAGTTATCATCTCAATTGGCGATGAGGAATGGCCGCCACTTCCAGCACGTCTGGCCCCGGGGCCATCTGTTAAATCTCACAGAGAACAAAAGATGCTACAAGGCGCGCGCACGCTCCAGTGGACAAAGCGTCCTCCGGCCATGATTCCTCATTCATGTGGTTTACCGTATAAGCGCAGTCATGTGATGTGGTGGTGTCCGCTACAATGTATCTACGGCTCCATCTATGCAGATCGGATGCAGATTACACTTCATGTATAGAGATGAGACCAGTTACTATTCTCCATCAGAAACAGGGTTTTCCTACCAGGGGGCCTCCAGCTGTTGCTGAACTACAACTCCCAGCATGCCCGGACAGCCGTTGGCTGTCCGGGCATGCTGGGAGTTGTAGTTTTGCAGCAGCTGGAGGCAGCCTGGTTGGGAAACGCCGGACTAGAAATGCTGGAAGTTGTAGTTTCTCCATCTCAAACAGTGTTTCCCAACCAGGGTGCCTCCAGCTGCTGCAGAATTACAACTCCCAGCTTGATAATATATATATATATATATATATATATATATATATATATATAATCTTACATATCAATATATTGTGTGGCCACCATTATTTATATATATATATATATATATATATATATATATATATATATATATGAAATCTTACATATCAATATATTGTTTGGCCACCATTATTTATATATATATATATATATATATATATATATATATATATATATATATATATATATGAAATCTTACATATCAATATATTGTGTGGCCACCATTATTTATATATATATATATATATATATATATATATATATATATATATGAAATCTTACATATCAATATATTGTGTGACCACCATTATTTATATATATATATATATATATATATATATATATATATATATATATATATATATTTATATATATATATGAAATCTTACATATCAATATATTGTGTGGCCACCATTATTTATATATATATATATATATATATATATATATATATATATGGAATCTTACATATCAATATATTGTGTGGCCACCATTATATATATCTATATATATATATATATATATATATATATATATATATATATATATATATGGAATCTTACATATCAATATATTGTGTGGCCACCATTATTTTCCAGCAATGTTTTGAATGGGTACTCCGGAGGGAAAAACATTTTTAAATAATCTGGAAAGAACTACACAACTTCCTGTGGAGCATACAGCAGCTGAAAAGTTCTGGAAGGATTAAGATTTTTATATAGAAGTAATTTACAGATCTGTTTAACTTTCTGACACCAGTTGATTTGAAAATATTTTTATTCTTCTGGAGTATCCCTTTAAGGCTAGGATTCCACAGGTTTTTTTTTCCAGCGTTTTTTTTTCACTGGAAAAAACACTAGTGCAATTTCCTGCATCTGACGTTTTTTTCTGGCGTTTTTGCATTTGAGTTGAAATTGCATATTTGTCCCCTTTGGCGTTTTTTTCAAAATATGTTGGGTACCAAAAAAAAAAAAAAAAAAAAAAAAAAAAAGGGGATGCAGTATGGATGGGAAAAATGTATTTAATCAAATTTAAATTTTTTATAATGAACTTTTAATAAAGTGTGTGTGTTTCACTTTTTTTTTCTCTATTTTTTCCCCATTTTTTAGGTAGTACTACAGTGGTCCCTCACATATCACATACAATACATATACACACTATACACCCCATACATCAATGTTTCCCTATCAGGGTGCCTCCAGCTGTTGCACAACTACAACTCCCAGCATGCATGTACAGCCATTGACTGTCTGGGCATGCTGGGAGTTATAGTTTTGCAACAGCTGGAGGCACACTGATAGGGAAACATTGATGTATGGGGTGTATAGTGTGTATATGTATTGTATGTGATGTGTGACGTCGCATACAGTACTGTACAGTTCTTTAAATACCTTCAGGGGGGACAGAATGTCCTCCATTACGATCCTGCCGACTACAGCTCTATAGGAAAGGAAGGGGAGGGCAGCCAGCAGCTCATTGGATGCCTGCAGCAAGATGCTACAGGCTATTGGCTATGGCTGCACTTGGGGGGCGGGGCTTACATGGAGCTCACAGTGGAAGCCTGTATGAGTTAGCAGGACAGCATGTGAGTAACAGGAGGCAGAACGGGGCACACGGGGACATTATACAACTATCTGTCAGTTACTGAAGTTGTCAGCGCTGTCAGATAGCTGTTTGTATGATGGATCCGACACACAGCAGCATCATATGTCGAGGCTGCCTTCAACATACGATGGGCTCTGAGAGGCCATCATATGTTAAAATGATCATATGTCGGGGCCATCATAAGTCGGGGGGGTCACTGTACTACTGCCAGCATAGAACAGCAGTACCTGTACTAATGGGCAGATCGCCCCGGGTGTCACTCCTGACACTTGATGCAATAGTCCCTAATATAGCATAGATGCGGAGCTGCGCTCACATCTCTGCACTATACTCCGGCCAGATCGTGACGTCAATAGAACATCACTCATTCATATTTCCCGTCCCCAGAGTGGGGATTGGTCGGATATTGGCAGCCAATCACAGCTCTCAGCAGGAAATATGAATGAGTGATGTTCTATTCTCCCTCTGGAGAAGATTTCTGGCTTATTAAATCCCCAGTCACGTTCTGAGGCTTCATTAAGAAGCCAAACATTGCTCTTGTACATCTGCACTAGAGATGAGCGAACTTACAGTAAATTTGATTCGTCACGAACTTCTCGGCTCGGCAGTTGATGACTTTTCCTGCGTAAATTAGTTCAGCCTTCAGGTGCTCCGATGGGCTGGAAAAGGTGGATACAGTCCTAGGAAAGAGTCTCCTAGGACTTGTATCCACCTTTTCCAGCCCACCGGAGCACCTGACAGCTGAACTAATTTACGCAGGAAAAGCCATCAACTGCCGAGCCGAGAAGTTCGTGACGAATTGAATTTACTGTAAGTTCGCTCATCTCTATTCGTGACGAATCGAATTTACTGTACGTTCACTCATCTCTAATCTGCACCATTGGGTCAGCCCTTTTGACTAAAGTGTGGAGCCCAGTTCTTGGGGCGTCAATGTATATTAGGCAGCTAATGGGGCAAACTGGTTGGGAAACACTGGGATAAGAAGTTATTTATGACTGCCTAATATACAGTGACAATAAAACAAGTTGGCTACACACCTCAGGCGTAAGGGCTGAGCCAATGGTGCAGATGTTCTAGGCAGAGCAATGTTTGGTTTCTTAATGAAGCCTCAGAACATGACTGGGGATTTAAGTAGCCAGAAATCTTCTCTAGAGGGAGAGGTTGCAAAACTACAACTCCCAGCATGCCCCGACAGCCAAAGGCTGTCGGGACATGCTGGGAGTTGTAGTTTTGCAGCAGTTGGTCTCTTATGAGGGTGGTCTTCTCAAAGAGAATGGTCAGTATACATATTTTCTGGGCTGGATAAGGAGATGGTCTTCACTGTATAAAATGTCCAAGACGTTGAGCGCACTCGCATGTCCATGTGTCTGGGTATATATATATATATATATATATATATATATATATATATATTATTCCCACTCATATGACAAATATTAAGTACATGTATTATTATAGTTTTTCCGCAGTAAAACCATTTAATGTAGATAACAGGTTCAACCCCCCATTTTATAAATATGTTGTGTCCCCTTTAAATATTCTGCTTTTATCTTTGGAAACTCAATTTAAAACAATGGAAAAAAGCCTCAGTTTATGTAGCAATTTGTACCGGAACATAATGAAATATCCTGTAACTTTACCCTGGGAAGATATACAGATGATTCGATTTAGAGGAAACCCCTTGGGGGAACCATCCAATTGTGTATCCTGATTGTTGGGGGGGTCAGGGAGGACGGTCGCTTCCCGGTATCTGTCCCTGACAATGAGATAGGGGTCCCCAGAGCGCTGTTCTGTATACAGGTAATGCCACAATTTGTGTATTTTTTTAACCTCTTAGTGACCAGGCATAGTTTAGCTCCTGCGATTTATTTTCTTCTTAAAATAATATAAGCCCACTTGGCGCTACCTTCTCAGCGCCCCTGGAACCTGGGTGCGGTGTGGAGATCAGAGTCTAGTCCTAGCGGGAAAATAAAAGTAACTATAAAGTAAAGTGACATAAAGAAGTAAATAAAATGAATACATAAAAACTATAAAAATTTTAAAAAAATAATAAATTCACATGTTCCATGACGTAATTATATAGTTTCATAGTTTATAACGTTGAAAAAAAGACAAGAGTCCCTCAAGTTCAACCTAAAGCTCTACTGTGTTGATCCAGAGGAAGGCAAACCCCCCCCCCCCCATGAGGCTAATGCCAAATGGCCCATATTAGGGGAAAAAAATCCCTTCCCGGCCCCAATATGGTGATCAGAATAAATCCCTGGATCAACGTTCTATCCCTATCAATCTAGGATCTATAACCCGAATGTTATTACATTTCATCCAGCCCCCCCCCCCTACCCTTGACCTTGTTTATTTCAGTCAGACACCACAACATCATGTGGAGAGAGTTCTATGGTCTCACTGCTCTTACAGTAAAGAATCTCTGTCTGTGATGATGGTGAAACCTTCTTTCCTTTAGACCAGTGGTTCTTAACCTGGGTTCTATCGAACCCCAGGGGTTCGGTGAGTCAGTCTTGTGGGTTCGGCGGAGGTCGAGACACGCACCCGACTCATATGATTCGTGATGAGACGCCCCGCTTGTCCATCATTGGCTGCAGGTGATCATGTCCCATCTAAGGCTGGGTTCCCATTACGTTTTCTCCCATACGGGAGCGCATACGGCAGGGGGGAGCTAAAACCTTGCGCCCCTGTATGCCTTTCTATGCGCTCCCGTATGTCATTCATTTCAATGACCCGGCCGGAGTGAAACGTTCGGTCCAGTCGGCTCATTTTTGCGCCGTATGCGCTTTTACAACCAGACCTCAAACCGTGATGTTGACCACAGTTTTAGGTCCGGGGGAAAAGCGCATACGGCGCAAAAATGAGCCGACCGGACTGAACGTTTCACTCTGGCCGGCTCATTGAAATGAAATACATACGGGAGCGCATAGAAAGGCATACGGGAGCGCGAGGTTTTAGCTTCCCCCCTGCCGTATGCGCTCCCAAATGGGGAAAACCTGATGTGAACCCAGCCTCAGATCTCAGAGTACTGTTTTACCCTACTGTAAAGGAAGCCTCCTATCTTTTGTGGCTCCGCTCCTACACGATCGCCTGCATGCGTCCCATGCTGCAACGCACCACTTCCACCTCCCGCGAAGCACTTCCGGTCCTGCGGCGTCTTAAACAGGCTCAGCCAGACGGTCCCTCTGACATCCGTCATATCCAGCATGGGTGAGACAGCCGTTCACGTTTAGTGTTGAGACAACAGATGTCAATGATAAATACCTCGATGAAATCATTGAACGTCAGCAGAGTCAGGTTCAACAGCAACTCTTCAGAACAACAACGCTCGCAACGTTTTGGTGTCAACAAATGGTAACGTCCCCTATTATTGCTAAGAAAGCTCTGGAGATTTTCATACCGTTTGTCACAACATATCTTTGCGAGGAATCCTTTTTCAGGATGCTGGACATAAAAACAAAGAAAAGGAACTGATTTTTTTGCGAAAATGACATGAGAGCGGCACTCGCCAAGGTAAAGCCGCGCATTTCTGAACTGGTCTCTGAAAGACAACAGCAGAAGTCACTGATTTGCAGTAAATATTCATTATTATGTTTTCATGGTTTTGTTCTTTGTTCTTAATGGTTTTGTTCATTTTGTGCACTATGTATAAATATAAACTTAAATATATACCTACCGTATTTTTCGCCGTATAAGACGCACTTTTTCTTCCCCAAAACTGGGGGGGGGGGGGGGGGGGAGTTGGTGCGTCTTATATGGCGAATACACACCTATCGCGGCGGTCCCTGCAGTCATCAACGGCCGGGACCCGCGGCTAATACAGGACATCACCGATCGTGGTGATGCCCTGTATTAACCCTTCAGACGTGGCGATCAAAGCTGACCGCCGCGTCTGAAGCGAAAGTGACACTAACCCGGCTGCTCAGTCGGGCTGTTCGGGACCGCCGCGGTGAAACAGCTTACAGGACACCGGGAGGGACCTTATCTGCCTCCTCGGTGTCTGCTCCGTGCCGGGATCACCTGCATGGCCGGCGCTCTCCTTCGACATCATCACGTCGTCGCGCACGCCGTCCCGTCATCCAATAGGAGCGGTGTGCGTAGCGACGTGATGACGGCGACGTGATGAAGGAGAGCGTGGATCCCGGGGAAGAAGACGTCCCGAGCGTCGGGGACACCACGGGAACGTGGAGCAACATCCAGGGCAGTGGTGACGGGTCCGGAGCGGCAGGGACAGGTGAGTATTACCATCTATCCAGTGGTCTTCAACCTGCAGACCTCCAGATGTTGCAAAACTAGTTTTGCAACATCTGGAGGTTCGCAGGTTGAAGATCACTGTTGGGTGCAGAATCTTTTTTTTCTAGATTTTGCACCTTTAAAATTGGGTGCGTCTTATATGCCGGTGCATCCTATAGGGCGCAAAATACGGTACGGTTTGAATTTGAAAAAATCATATTTTATTTTTCCAATTAAGAGGGGTTCGGTGAATGCGCATATGAAACTGGTGGGGTTCAGCACCTCCAACAAGGTTAAGAACCACTGATCTAGACGTAGAGGACGCCCCCTCGTCATGGTTACCGGCCTAGGTATAAAAAGATCCCTATAAAGATCTCTGTACTGTCCATTCATATATCTGTACATTGTGATCAGATCCCCCTAAGACGTCTTTTCTCTAAACTAAATAACCCCAAGTGATCACCTGTCTTGGTCCTGTAATCCCCCCATACTATTATTATCTTTGTCACCCTCCTCTGCACCCTCTCTAGTTCAGCCATGTCCTTCTTATATAAAGGTGCCCAGAATAGGACATAATACTCCATATGTGGTCTGACTAATGATTTATACAGAGGTAACTATGTCCCAGTCCCGAGCCTCTATCCCTCTCTATACGTCACATGACTTTGTTAGCCTTGGCAGCAGCTGCCTGGCACTGGGCACTAAAGTTGAGCTTACTGTCCACCAGTCCCCCAAGTCATTTTTGGTAGAAGTTTTACCTAATGTTTTATTATTTAGCACATAATTGTACATGTTGTTTTTACGGCCCGAGTGCATAACCTTACATTTATCCACATTAAACTTTATTTGCCATGTTTGTGCCCAAGCCTCCAGCTTCCCCAGATCCCTCTGTAATATTATGTTATGCTCCTCTGTGGTGATCACTAGAGATGAGCGAACTTACAGTAAAATCGATTCGTCACGAACTTCTCGGCTCAGCAGTTGAGGACTTATCCTGCATAAATTAGTTCAGCCTTCAGGTGCTCCGGTGGGCTGGAAAAGGTGGATACATTCCTAGGAGACTCTTTCTTAGGACTGTATCCACCTTTTCCAGCCCACGGGAGCACCTGAAAGCTGAACTAATTTACGCAGGATAAGTCATCAACTGCCGAGCCGAGAAGTTTGTGACGAAATGAATTTACTGTAAATTCGCTCATCTCTAGTGATCACCTTACCCAGTGTAGTGTTATCTATAATTGCAGATGACGCTAAACTGGGTAAGGTGATAACCACAGAGGAGCATAACATAATATTACAGAGGGATCTGTAGAAAAACAAAAACAACCTGGGCTATACAATGATCACAGTATTTACAGCACATGGTGAATGCCATAAAAAAAAAAAAAAATTTTTACCGAAATGACTGCTTTTTGTTAATCCTACTTTCATAAAAACAAAATAAAAAGTAATCAAAATGTAGCATTGCCCAAAAAATAGTGCAGCAAAAAATCGGCCTCAAAGTTTTTGACGATGCTCAAACATGATTTATAAAAACAACAACAAGCAAAAACAACAAACTATATAAATAAAAATGTTTTTACTGTATAAAAATAGTTCACCAGAACCCTACCAACCTGCAGAATAAAGCTTATGGCTGGGTTCACACTACGTTTTTCAACTACGGTTCCCGCATACGTTTTCTATCAAAAACCGTATGGGGAAAAAAACGGATGGAACAGTATGGGAAAAAGTAAACCGTATGGGTGTTACTCACCGAGCGGCAGGAAGAGGCTCCTCCGCACCCGTCCCTCCCGCATCGGCTCCCGGCTCACTCCTTCCCCCATGAAGCTCCTGTCCTGGGTGCCTCCAGTTGTTTTACCACTACAACACCCAGTATGCCCTGACAGCCAATAGATGTCAGGGCATGCTAGGAGTTGTAGTGGTGAAACAGCTGGAGGCACCCTGTTAGGAGAACTAAGGGCGGAAGTTGGCCCCCCCCAGCAGGCATCAGTGATGTGGTGCCAGCTGGGGAAGTCTGCCTGGTAGTGAGCACACTACCAGGCAGACTAAATGCCATTTTTAAAATAGTAAAAAAAAAAATAATAATAAAGGCAGGGAGGGGGTTAGGGATAGAAGGGCAATAGGCCGGGACAGGAAAAAAAAAACATGATGGTGGGAGCTACCCTTTAAGTTAAACAGATTTGTAAATTACTTCTATATATACTACAGAGGAAATGCTTTTCTTTTTGGATTTCTCTTCTGTCATGAGCACAGTGCTCTCTGCTGACCTCTGCTGTCCATTTTAGGAACTGTCCAGAGCAGCATATGTTTGTTATGGGGATTTTCTCCTGCTCCGGACAGTTCCTAAAATGGACAGAGGAGGTCAGCAGAGAGCACTGTTGTCGTGACGGAGTACCCCTTTAAACCTGCTTCAGCATGGTCTGACATTTCAGCGCACTTTCGGCCGAAAAGTCGCTATTGATAAATTCAGCACCAATGCATTTTTCCGTCTAAAATAGCCTAAAATGAATCATGTTCTAAAAATCCTCTAAAGAAAAAGTTGCGAAAAAGTTGCACGTATTTAGACTGCGACTTTCTGTGCGACAATTTTAGACGGGAAAAAACTGTCTAAATCCTTTGATAAATCTCCCCCATTGTGAATGCAATTATAAGTAATAATTTATGTTGCATGTAAAAAAAACTTTTGAATTTACAAAAATTCTAATTGTTTACATTTTACACAAAATTTTTCCAGTTTTTCGCAAAATAAATAAATAAAAATGAATGTGTCAACCAAAAATTTTCAACTAACATAAAGTACAATGTGAGACTCATCGGACCACCCGCAGCGCGGGTGGTCCGATGGGTCTCACATTGTACTTTATGTAAGTTTTTTTCCCCCTAAAACTATAATTTACAACTGCCTCAGAATCCCTTAATTAATTAAATACAGTAAGTAAAAGTATCCCAAAATTATTACCGGATTGCAAATATGGGTCAAAAGGATCATGATCCAGAAGGGGTTAAAATGCTAAAATAAAAAATTATAAATTGATGTAGGTGTCCCTGTAAAGGGGTACTCCGGTGATAAACTTTTTTTTTTATTTTATTTTATTTTATTTTTTTTAAATCAACTGGTGCCAGGAAGTTAAACAGATTTGTACTAACAATTGACTTCTGTAAAAAAATCTTAATCCTTCCAGTACTTACTAGCTGCTGAATACTACAGAGGAAATTCTTTTCTTTTTGGAGCACAGTGCTCTCTGCTGACATCTCTGTCCATTTTAGGAACTGTCCAGAGCAGCATATGTTTGCTGTGGGGATTTTCTCCTACTCTGGACAGTTCTTAAAATGGACAGAGATGTCAGCAGAGAGCACTGTGCTCGTGACGTCAGCAGAGAGCTCTGTGTTCCAAAAGAAAAGAATTTCCTCTGTAGTATTGAGCAGCTAATAAGTACTGGAAGGATTAAGATTTTTTTTATTGAAGTAATTTACAAATCTGTTTAACGTTCTGGCACCAGTTGATTTAAAAAAATAAAAAAATAAATAAAAAAAATAAAAAAGTTTTCCACCGGAGTACCCCTTTACAGGGACACCTACATCAATTTATTATTTTTTATTTTAGCATTTTAACCCCTTCTGGATCATGATCATTTTGACCCATATTTGCAATCCGGAGTACCCCTTTAAAGGGGGTTATTAAGGATTAGAAAAGCAGAGTTGCTTTCTTCCATGAACAGCGCCACCCTGAGGCTGTGTGCTGTCCTGAGGCTGTGGGCTGTTTTACAACTTGGCTCCATTCACTTCAATGGAACTGAACTGCAATACTGCACACATCCTGAGGACAAGAGTGGCGCTGTTCCCTAATGAAAGCTGCTATGTTTTTGAAATCCTGGATAACCCCTGAAAGGAGGGGGCCTGACCCTGCACGGTCCATGGAAAATGATGTGTTTATTAGCATCTAATAGAACCTTTCCCAATAAAAGCGGCGCACTGCGAGCTCACTCGGGTAATAAGCGCACATCCTGTTTTGCAGAACCCAGAAGCCGACATATAATTAATTCATTAGCTGCCGTGGACCCGGCGAAGCCTGAAACTTGTGTAATGATTACATGTGACTCATTCACAGAAGATAAAGCGCCGTGTGAACCACCAGCCACGTTCTATCTGGATTTCGGCAGATAACATTTCTCCATTGTTGCGATTCTCGCCTCGTAATTACCTGACGAGGAGGCGGCTCCGAGCGGATGAGACGTTCACCCAAACTTTAAAAGTTCATCCTCCCAAATAATGGAACTTAAAGGGGGACTCACTTTATATTTTATTTGAAATCAACTGGTGCCAGAAAGTTATACAGATTTGTTAATTACTTTTATTTAAAAATCTTAATCCTTCCAGTACTTATCAGCTGCTGTATGCTCTACAGGAAGTTGTGTAGTTCTTTCCAGTCTGACTACATTCCTCTCTGCTGACACCTCTGTCCATGTCAGGAACTGTCCAATGCAGGAGCAAATCCCCCTAGCAAACCTCTCCTTTTTTATATCAACTGGCTCCAGAAAGTTAAACAGATTTGTAAATTACTTCTATTAAAAATCTTAATCCTTTCAGTACTCATGAGCTGCTGAAGTTGAGTTGTTCTATTCTGTCTAAGTGCTCTCTGATGACACCTGTCTCGAGAACTGTCCAGAGTAGAAGCAAATCCCCATAGCAAACCTCTTCTACTCTGTGCAGTTTCTGAGACAAGCAGAGGTGTCAGCAGAGAGCACTGTTGTCAGACAGAAAAGAACAACTCAACTTCAGCAGCTGATAATTATTGGAAGGATTAAGATTTTTTTAATAGAAGTCATTTACAAATCTGTTTAACGTTCTGAAGCCAGTTGATATATAAAAGAAAGGTTTTTCCTGGAATACCCCTTTAATGTCGAGCATTAGCGCGATCACTGATGACTGGCATTACCCACCGTGCATGAAGCGAGCGCAGCTACTGCGCTGGCTTCATGTACGCAGCATTAATATACGTCCTGGTGCATTAAGTACCAGGGCACCAGGACATTCATATGCATCCAATGTCCTGAAAGGGTTAAAGAAGCACTCCGGGAAATTATTATTTTTTGCTTATATAAAGCAGCATAGACTATTATTACAGAATAATGTAGAGGATCTTGTGTATGCCTTGTGCTTACCTGTTTTAACTGATGTGGCAGGTATGGAATTTATAGCCATAGTGGATGCAGTTCCATCACTGAAATGATTTCCTAATGCTGCTTACATTTCCCATGAATCCTCTGGCTTTGCAGAGAGATAGGGGGGGGGGGGGGGGGGGGGGAATCATCACTGCACCTGGTCATCTATTTAGCACATTAATCAGATTTGAGGCAAAGTAGTCCCATGGTGGTATAATAGGATCTTACCTAATAGTTCTGTTACTGAGTTCCTCAGGGGTGGGGCCATGTCATCAGACTGGATTAAATAGGGTCTTGGTAGGGATTTCTGCCCTAATGTTGAACTCTAGCAGCATAGATTAATTGAGGAGAGGAGCCTACTGAGACCAAGACTAGAAGTTACTGTCACGATGCCGGCTGGCAGGAGGTGGATCCTCTGTGCCAGAGAGGGATTGGTGAGGGCCGCGCTAGTGGACCGGTTCTAAGCCACTACAGGTTTTCACCAGAGCCCGCCGCAAAGCGGGATGGTCTTGCTGCGGCGGTAGTGACCAGGTCGTATCCACTAGCAACGGCTCACCTCTCTGGCTGCTGAAGATACTGAAGAAAGGCGAGGTACAAGGGAGTAGGCAGTAGCAAGGTCGGACGTAGCAGAAGGTCGGGGGCAGGCGGCAAGGTTCGTAGTCAGGGGAGATAGCAAGGGTACTGGTACACAGGCTATTAAACACACAAGGAACGCTTTCACTGGCACTAAGGCAACAAGATCCGGCAAGGGAGTGCTAGGGAGGAGACTAGATATAGCCAGGGAACAGGTGGGAACCAATTAAGCTAATTGGGCCAGGCACCAATCATTGGTGCACTGGCCCTTTAAGTCTCAGGGAGCTGGCGCGCGCGCGCCCTAGAGAGCGGAGCCGCGCGCGCCAGCACATGACAGCAGGGGACGGGAACGGGTAAGTGACCTGGGATGCGATTCGCGAGCGGGCGCGTCCCGCTGTGCGAATCGCATCCCCAACGGCCAGGACAGAGCAGCGCTCCCGGTCAGCGGAACCGACCGGGGAGCTGCAGGGAAGGAGACGCCGCGAGCGCTCCGGGGAGGAGCGGGGACCCGGAGCGCTAGGCGTAACAGTACCCCCCCCCTTAGGTCTCCCCTTCTCTTTATCGGGTAACTGCCTCCCCTGGGATGAGGACACCGGGAAAGGATGGAGGGATTCCTCAACGGCAGGCAGAACCGCAGGAGTAGGAATGGGGAGAGAGGGCAGAGGGCGGGACCTGGCACGGGGCAGTGTGACACCAGGACGAGGGCCATGAGGGGACACAGAAGCTTGCCTGATGGAACTGGGAGGGGGGGAAGGGCATTTCCTGTGGCAGGCAGAGTCCTTAATGACCTTAGGGGAACCGGGTACAGGAGGAACCACAGAGTTACGGCAAGGGTTACTGGGAACCGGTTTTAGACAGTTCTTGGAACAAGAGGACCCCCAACTCTTGATCTCCCCAGTGGACCAATCCAGGGTTGGGGAATGAAGTTGAAGCCAGGGAAGTCCAAGGAGAATCTCCGAGGTGCAATTGGGGAGGACCAAAAGTTCAATCCTCTCGTGATGAGATCCGATGCTCATAAGAAGGGGCTCCGTGCGGAAACGTATGGTACAGTCCAACCTGGCTCCGTTGACCGCGGAAATGTGGAGTGGCTTGACAAGACGGGTCACCGGAATACGGAATTTATTCACAAAGGAGTCCCGAACAAAATTCCCAGAAGCTCCAGAGTCCAGGCAGGCCACGGCTGAGAGGGGAGAGCTGGCTGAAGTGGAAATCCGAACAGGTACCGTGAGACGTGGAGAAGCCGACTTGGCATCAAGAGACGCCACACCCACGAGAGCTGAGTGCGAGCGTGCGTTTCCCAGACGTGGAGGACGGATTGGGCAATCCACCAGAAAATGTTCAGTACTGGCACAGTACAGACAAAGATTCTCTTCCTTACGGCGATTCCTCTCTTCCAGGGTCAGGCGAGACCGATCCACTTGCATGGCCTCCTCGGCGGGAGGCCTAGGCGCAGATTGCAGTGGAGACTGTGGGAGAGGTGGCCAGAGATCTAAGTCTTTTTCCTGGCGGAGCTCTTGATGCCTCTCAGAAAAACGCATGTCAATGCGAGTGGCTAGATGAATGAGTTCATGCAGGCTAGCAGGAGTCTCTCGTGCGGCCAGAACATCTTTAATGTTGCTGGATAGGCCTTTTTTGAAGGTCGCGCAGAGGGCCTCATTATTCCAGGACAATTCTGAAGCAAGTGTACGGAACTGTACGGCATACTCGCCAACGGAAGAATTACCCTGGACCAGGTTCAACAGGGCAGTCTCAGCAGAAGAGGCTCGGGCAGGTTCCTCAAAGACACTTCGGATTTCCGAGAAGAAGGAGTGTACAGAGGCAGTGACGGGGTCATTGCGGTCCCAGAGCGGTGTGGCCCATGACAGGGCTTTTCCGGACAGAAGGCTGACTACGAAAGCCACCTTAGACCTTTCAGTAGGAAACAGGTCCGACATCATCTCCAAGTGCAGAGAACATTGCGAAAGGAAGCCACGGCAAAACTTAGAGTCCCCATTAAATTTGTCTGGCAAAGACAGGCGGAGGCTAGGAGTGGCCAGTCGCTGCGGAAGGGGAGCAGGAGCTGGCGGAGGAGATGGTTGTTGCTGCTGTAGCTGAGACTGAACTTGCTGTAGCTGTGACTGTTGCTGCTGTTGCTGTGACTGGAGCTGCTGTAGCATGGTGGTCAAGTACGACAGCTGGTGCTCTTGTCGGGCGACCAATGAAGGGAGGTCGGCGGCAGCTGGCAGAGGAACTTCAGCGGGATCCATGGCCGGATCTACTGTCACGATGCCGGCTGGCAGGAGGTGGATCCTTTGTGCCAGAGAGGGATTGGTGAGGGCCGCGCTAGTGGACCGGTTCTAAGCCACTACAGGTTTTCACCAGAGCCCGCCGCAAAGCGGGATGGTCTTGCTGCGGCGGTAGTGACCAGGTCGTATCCACTAGCAACGGCTCACCTCTCTGGCTGCTGAAGATACTGAAGAAAGGCGAGGTACAAGGGAGTAGGCAGTAGCAAGGTCGGACGTAGCAGAAGGTCGGGGGCAGGCGGCAAGGTTCGTAGTCAGGGGAGATAGCAAGGGTACTGGTACACAGGCTATTAAACACACAAGGAACGCTTTCACTGGCACTAAGGCAACAAGATCCGGCAAGGGAGTGCTAGGGAGGAGACTAGATATAGCCAGGGAACAGGTGGGAACCAATTAAGCTAATTGGGCCAGGCACCAATCATTGGTGCACTGGCCCTTTAAGTCTCAGGGAGCTGGCGCGCGCGCGCCCTAGAGAGCGGAGCCGCGCGCGCCAGCACATGACAGCAGGGGACGGGAACGGGTAAGTGACCTGGGATGCGATTCGCGAGCGGGCGCGTCCCGCTGTGCGAATCGCATCCCCAACGGCCAGGACAGAGCAGCGCTCCCGGTCAGCGGAACCGACCGGGGAGCTGCAGGGAAGGAGACGCCGCGAGCGCTCCGGGGAGGAGCGGGGACCCGGAGCGCTAGGCGTAACAGTTACATAGCAAAAGGAACAGGGTCTCCCAAATCAAATTAGACATTGTTGTGGCCAGGGATTAGCTGAGCTGGCAGGTCCTTCAACCAGCTCACACTCGGAAGCAGGAAGAAGAGAGAAGATTGGGAGATTAGATGGAGGGGAGCAGGGGACCTGGGCTAGGTAAGTATAAGATTTTGTGCTCCATATTATTTTTTAGAGAACACTGGATTACCCCTTTAAATGGGTACTGTCAGATACAAAAACTTTTTATTTTGTACTCCTTGGTAAAACATTAAAGGAAAACTGTCAGCTTTCTTCTCCCGCACCAACCAGCGGTACTGGCTGGTAGTGCGGGGGACGCTGATCAGTTTGATGCTTACTGTGCCCGGATCCACCGTGCCGTTCGGCCTTTATCTTCTATTTTCGCTATATGCAAATGAGGTGCTAACTTGCACCGGCCGGGCTAACTGGCACTCTGACGTCAGTGCTGCCTGCCGCAGTGCCGCCAAGCTCATCAATATTTCTCCTCTCTCTCTTCATTACAGAGTGGGGAGAAGAGGAAGGGGTGGGGGGGGGGGGGGGGGGTGGGAGGAATATTGATGAGCTGGGCGGCGCTGCGGCCCGGCACTGACGTCAGAGTGCCAGCTAGCACCTCATTTGAATATACCGAAACTAGAAGATTAAGGCCAAACGGCGCAGCGGATCCAGCACGGTAAGGATCAAACTGGTCAGTGTCCCCTGCACTACCAGCCAGTACCGCTGGTTAGTGTGGGGGAAGAAAGCTGACAATTTTCTTTAAAGGGGTTCTCCACCATAAGGTGATTTTAGTATGTACCTGGCAGACAGTAATGGACATACTTAGGAAGACAAGCTTCTGCGCTTGTCTTGGGGCTAAATGGGGCTAAATGGCTATGTTGTGATACTACCATAACACTGTGGCTAGCTTTTTGTGAACTGGTATTTCGTGTTGGAGTTTTCTTCTTTTGCCTACAAATCCCATAGTTCCATTTTCCTCCCTCCCACACATCAGCCACCCCAAACATTGAAACATGAATGAGCTGCATCTATTCAAAAGACCTGTGGTTTTCAATCAGGGTGCCTGCAGCTGTTGAATTAGTTGCAGATTGATCTCTATCCCACCAAGCGATCTCTCCACCCATTGAAGCAGACAGGCTCCCTGTCATCAGCTGACTAGTGAGTCAGGTCTCGGCCGCATTGCAACCTGGGAAAAATCTGAGACAACAGTCATTTTGTATGCTGTTAAAAATAAATAGTGGTGTGAAAATCACAGAAGAATTGTGAGTAAACCGTCACACACAGGTACAGACACTATATTATGAACTATACTAACTTTACAGCCCCTGTAGCATAGTCAAATTAAAAAAAATTCTGGAATACCCATTTAACCTTTCTAATATACTTCGTAAGAAAATTTTATTTCTTTTTTATAGAAGTTATGACTTATAAAACAAGACCACCAGGGGCCCCCATACCATTCAGAACATAATCCTGTCTGGATGCAGCATTATCTTTCTACAAGCTGAACCACAGGCAGGGACAAATTTCAGGAAGTGAGAGTGGAACTAACACTCCTCTGTGCTCACTCCTGTCCTATCAGACTGCAGCATGAGATGAAGAGACCCAGCACAGCACAGCACAGCAGACTCAGGGAGGAAGATTAGTCATGCAGAGTGTGGACATGCCCCCTACAGAGCACAGAACGACAAATCAAGTAAGCAACAGATAGAAGGTATTTGTGAGAGAAATAGAGGTGCTAGACTTTTAAAAATTACATTTACATGATCACGATTATGTACTGAGCAACATCTAACTTTATTTTTATGGGATATGACAGGTACGCTTTAAGACAAAATTAAACAGAGCATTTGCGGCAAGGCTGTCTCCCCTCCCCCCGCCAAGCTCTTTATCTGGTTTCTGATTGGTCGTTATACTTTGACCTCTCGACTCAATTACAGCGTTTAACATTGTTTAAGTAAAGTAAATGAAGGAGACGAACCATTAAAGTCGCTTCAATTCTCTGTCTATTGTTTTTGCAATCCCATTCTTCTTGCCATAAAGTCATCGCTCAGGCATTGCCTGGGAAGGTGACAGCTCGTATGGGCTCATCTCCCCACACAACTGATTCAATCTCCTAAATGAAAGACATTTCAGAAATTTCCTCCTCATAATTCTATTATTTTACTTTCTTACATTCACCGTCTGACATTGTGTAGGTCACCGGCAAAAGTTTCAAAAAGAACAAGTAAAGAACGAGGAAAGAAAGAGGAAAGAACGAGGAAAGAATGCGGAAAGAAAGAGGAAAGAACGCGGAAAGAACGAGGAAAGAAAGAGGAAAGAACGAGGAAAGAATAAGATAACAACCAGGAAAGAAAGAGGAAAGAACGCGGAAAAAAACAGGAAAGAAAGAGGAAAGAACGCGGAAAGAATAAGGTAACAACGAGGAAAGAAAGAGGAAAGAACGAGGAAAGAATAAGGTAAGAATGAGGAAAGAACAAGGAAAGAAAGAGGAAAGAACGAGGAAACAATGCGGAAAGATAGAGGAAAGACCGCGGAAAGAATGAGGTAAGAACGAGGAAAGAACGAGGAAAGAAAGAGGAAAGAACGAGGAAAGAATGCGGAAAGAAAGAGGAAAGAACACTGAAAGAATAAGGTAAGAACGAGGAAAGAAAGAGGAAAGAACGAGGAAAGAAAGAGGAAAGAACGCGGAAAGAATAAGGTAACAACGAGGAAAGAAAGAGGAAAGAACGAGGAAAGAAAGAGGAAAGAACAAGGAAAGAACGAGGAAAGAATAAGGTAACAATGAGGAAAGAAAGAGGAAAGAACGAGGAAAGAAAGAGGAAAGAACAAGGAAAGAATAAGGTATCAATGAGGAAAGAAAGAGGAAAGAACGAGGAAAGAAAGAGGAAAGAACGAGGAAAGAATAAGGTATGAACGAGTAAAGAGGAAAGAACGAGGAAAGAAAGAGGAAAGAAAGAGGAAAGAACATGGAAAGAATAAGGTAATAACGAGGAAAGAAAGAGGAAAGAATGCGGAAAGAATAAGGTAAGAACAAGGAAAGAAAGAGGAAAGAATGAGGAAAGAAAGAGGAAAGAATGAGGAAAGAATAAGGTAAGAACAAGGAAAGAAAGAGGAAAGAAAGAAAAATTCTGCTTGGGAATTCCGCTGCAGCAGAGTAAGGCTGCATTCACATCTTGTTTTTGCAATACGGTTCCCGTATCAGGTTTTATGTAAAAAAAACGTATGTCTCAAAACCGGACTGAACTGCATACAACCATGTACAACTGTATATACCTCTGTACGGTTTTAAACTGCATACAGATTGAAAACAGATGTCCGGTTGCCTACGGTTTAATACGTTTTTTGAAGAAAAAAAAACGGATACGGTTTTATGTTTCACCTTAATTAAATAAAGTTCTTGTTCTATTTGTGGGAAGAACTTTCGGTGTGCACTGCACATGTGCAAACTGCAAAACCGGATGGGACTGTACACACATACAATTCTGTACGGTTCCCATTCACCACCATAAAAAAAAAAAAAAAAGTATACGGGTTGAATCCGGTTTTTCACCCGAACATAAAACCATAGTAGACTACAGTTTTGTGTACGGGAAAAAAACTGATAAAACCGTTAAAGATGCAAAACGTACACAACCAGATTCTACGGTTGGCATACGGTTTTCAATGACATGTCTATACATACGGTTTGCAATACGGTTCCATATGGTTTTTACACTGAAACCGGATGCGGGAACCGTCTTGCAAAAACGAAATGTGAATGCCGCCTAAAATTGTTTTCAATGGGATTCTGCTGCACCATGCAGACGATGGAATTTCCACTGCAGAAACATCTGCAGCCAAAATTCCAAGTTCATCCTCCGCAGAGAGAATTGACATTCGAGCAAAGATAATATCCATTATAGTCTTAGGAGTTTTAAAGTCATCGATCCCATTTCGGAATTACCTGGATTTCTGAATTGATTACCAATAAAATGTGGTCTAATTGTTATCCGAGTCACAATGATTGACAAACACAATGTAACTAAACCAACAACACACAGACAGCTCATTTCAGGTATTTTCCTGAGCACTTGATTAAACATCCACAGTGCAAGGAGAAAATGTAAGTACAAAGCTGTAATAAAATAAACTGTGGACCCTCCTTTTAGTTTCCTTCACCAAAAGCTGCAAATAAGATTTTCACAGCACTAAAAAAGGAATTTTGGACTATTCTGTCAATAACACAGAAGTGCTCTTACTTTTTTCTCCCTGCACTGTGGATGTTTGCTAAACAAAGCACATGAACGGTGCAACTGTTTATGTATTAGATTAGTTACATTGTGTTTATTGTGACTTAGATTACAATCATTTCTGGCAACAGTATATATCAGCGTTTTCCAACCTGGTCGCCTCCAGCTGTTAAGAAAATGACAACTCCCAGCATACCCGGACAGCCATGAGAAACATTGGTTCTGCTGTTTCGAAACTACAACTCCCAGCATGCCCGGACAGCCAAAGACTGGGAATTGTAGGTTCACAACAACTGGAGGCCCCTTGGTTGGGAAACACTGGTCTAGACTAATTACAACTGTAACAAACTCTCAGCTGTGAGAAGTATTATTTCTGCATTTTCTAATATGTGAGATAGTGTTTCCCAACTTTTCTGCTTTCAGCTGTCCGGAAATGCTGGGAGTTGTAGTTTCACAACAGCTGGGGACACCCTGGTTGGGAAACCTAGGCTAGACACCTTTACCAAACTGTCAGCAGTGAGAAGTATTGGTTCTGCTATTGCGAAACTACAACTCCCAGCATGCCCGGACAGCTGAAGCTGAACATGCTGGGAGTTGTAGTTTCACAACAGCTGGAGGCCGCCAGGTTGGGAAACACTAGTCTAGACTAAATACAACTGTACCAAACTTTCATCCGTGAGAAGTATTAGTTCTGCAGTTGCGAAACTACAACTCCCAGCATGTCTTTGGCTGTCCAGGCATGCTGGGAGTTGTAGTTTCACAACAGCTGGAGGCTTCCTGGTTGGGAAACACTAGTCTAGACGAATTACAACTGTACCAAACTTTCAGCTGTGAGAAGTATTGGTTCTGCTGTTGTGAAACTACATCTCCCACCATGCCTTTGGCTGTCCGGGCATGCTGGGAGTTGTAGTTTCACAACAGCTGGAGGCCCCCTGGTTGGGAAACACTGGTCTAGACTAATTACAACTGTACCAAACTTTCAGCCGTGAGAAGTATTGGTTCTGCTGTCGTGAAACTACAACACCCAGCATGCCCGGACAGCCTTTGGCTGTCCGGGCATGCTGGGAGTTGTAGTTTCACAACAGCTGGAGGCACCCTGGTTGGGAAACACTCGTCTAGATGAATTACAACTGTACCAAACTTTCAGCCGTGAGAAGTATTGGTTCTGCTGTCATGAAATTACAACTCCCAGTTGTAGTTTCACAACAGCTGGAGGCACCCTGTTTGGAAAACACTGGTCTAGACTAATTACAACTGTACCAAACTCTCAGCTGTGAGAAGTATTAGTTCTACATTTTCTAATATGTAAGATAGTGTTTCCCAACTAGGATGCCCTCCAGCTGTTGCAAGGCTACAACTCCCAGCCTTTCGGCTGTCTGGACATGCTGAGAGTTGTAGTTTTGCAACATCTGGAGGCGCTCTGGTTGGGAAACACTGTCTCAGAGGAATGAGCAGGGTCTGCCAGAGGCACAGAGTATTTCAGGAGAGGAGAGTTATACTATTGTGCTGATGCTCTTTGACCTTCTATCCTACAGGATCTCCTGACAGGGAGCGCAATTCCATTGATCATAGGACAATACACCGGGGAATCTCCAGTGACTTCCCTTCAAGGACGGTGTTATTTAGCGCCCCCTTCGTGTCCGGACCACCCCAACATTGTAACACCAAGCGTTTGGCGACATTAAAGGGGTACTCCGGTGGAAAACTTTTTTTTTTTAAATCAACTGGTGCCGGAAAGTTAAACAGATTTGTAAGTCACTTCTATTAAAAAATCTTAATCCTTCCAATAGTTATTAGCTTCTGAAGTTGAGTTGCTGTTTTCTGTCTAACTGCTCTCCGATGACTCACATCCCGGGAGCTGTGCGGTTCCTATGGGGATATTCTCCCATCATGCACAGCTTCCGGGACGTGACATCATCATTGAGCAGTTAGACAGAAAACTTCAGAAGCTAATAACTATTGGAAGGATTAATAGATTTTTTAATAGAAGTAATTTACAAATCTGTTTAACTTTCCGGAGCCAGTTGATATATATAAAAAAAAGGTTTTGCCTGGAATACCCCTTTAACCCCTTAAGGACTCAGGGTTTTTCCGTTTTTGCACTTTCGTTTTTTCCTCCTTACCTTTTAAAAATCATAACCCTTTCAATTTTCCACCTAAAAATCCATATTATGGCTTATTTTTGTGTCACCAATTCTACTTTGCAGTGACATTAGTCATTTTACCCAAAAATGCACGGCGAAACGGAAAAAAAAATAATTGTGCGACAAAATCGAAAAAAGAACGCCATTTTGTAACTTTTGGGGGCTTCCGTTTCTACGCAGTGCATATTTCGGTAAAAATTACACCTTATCATTATTCTGTAGGTCCATACGGTTAAAATGATCCCCTACTTATATAGGTTTGATTTTGTCGCACTTCTGGAAAAAATCATAACTACATGCAGGAAAATTTATACGTTTAAAAATGTCATCTTCTGACCCCTATAACTTTTTTATTGTTCCACGTACGGGGCGGTATGAGGACTCATTTTTTGCGCCGTGATCTGAAGTTTTTATTGGTATGATTTTTGTTTTGATCTAACTTTTTGATCACTTTTTATTCATTTTTTAATGTTATAAAAAGTTACCAAAATACGCTTTTTTGGACTTTGGAATTTTTTTGCGCGTACGCCATTGACCATACGGCTTAATTAATTATATATTTTTATAGTTTGGACATTTACGCACGCGGCGATACCACATATGTTTATTTTTATTTTTTTTTACACTGTTTTATTTTTTTTATGGGAAAAGGGGGGTGATTCAAACTTTTATTAGGGAAGGGGTTAAATGACCTTTATTAACACTTTTTTTTTACTTTTTTTTTGCAGTGTTATAGGTCCCATAGGGACCTATAACACTGCACACACTGATCTCTCATGCTGATCACTGGCGTGTATTAAAACGCCTGTGATCAGCATTATCGGCGCTTGACTGCTCCTGCCTGGATCTCAGGCACGGAGCAGTCATTCGTCGATCGGACACCGAGGAGGCAGGTAAGAGCCCTCCCGGTGTCCGATCAGCTGTTCGGGACGCCGCGATTTCACCGCGGCGGTCCCGAACAGCCCGACTGAGCAGCCGGGATACTTTCAGTTTCACTTTAGAAGCGGCGGTCAGCTTTGACCGCCGCTTCTAAAGGGTTAATACCGCACATCGCCGCGATCGGCGATGTGTGGTATTAGCCGCGGGTCCCGGCCGTTGATTAGCGCCGGGACCCACGCAATATGATGCGGGATTGCGGCGCGATCCCACTTCATATCGCGGGAGCCGGCGCAGGACGTAAATATACGTCCTGCGTCGTTAAGGGGTTAATAGCTGCTGAATACTACAGAAGAAATAATTTTCTTTTTGGAACACAGAGCTCTCTGTTGACATCACGAGCACAGTGCTCCCTGCTGACATCTCTGTCCATTTTAGGAACTGTCCAGAGCAGCATATGTTTGCGATGGGGATTTTCTCCTACTCTGGGCAGTTCTTAAAATGGACAGAGATGTCAGCAGAGAGCACTGTGCTCGTGATGTCAGCAGAGAGCACTGTACTCGTGATGTCAGCAGGGAGCTCTGTGTTCCAAAAAGAAAATAATTTCCTCTGTAGTATTCAGCAGCTAATAAGTACTGGAAGGATTAAGATTTTTTAATAGAAGTAATTTACAAGTCTGTTTAACTTTTTGGCACCAGTTGATAAAAAAAAAAAAAAAAGTTTTCCACCGGAGGACCCCTTTAAGCCAACTGAATTGACACATGAAATAATTTCTGGCTTTATTTATTTTTTATTTTTTTTTAATAGTCGACATGAATATAAGCGACGCGTTTTGCCCCTGACGAGGATATCATTCTGAGACCGGCGCTGACCTAAAAGTGTCATATTTCTGCCGGCAGCATTTTTCATTCCTCAGTGCGCATTGCAGTTTCTTTTATTACCTTCTGTAACGCTCCTGCTTTATTACGTGACCTCTCTATGATTAAAGGTCTTTAGGCTGGATAAAAAAAATCCATAGTACCTGATACTTCACGTCACCGGAGCCGCAATGCTAATATCCACCAGAGGGACGCGCTCCGCTGCGCTCCCAGCAATTTCATCCTATAAGCGACTATTACACCAGGAGGAATTTAAAGAATATATGTTAGCAAAGCAGCAAACAGATACGTGATGTGGATGGTTAAAGGAGGATTCCGAGTCTAGGGGGGGCGGGGGGTTTGATTGGGGCGATTTCCAGTTGCAGCATCTAGACCAGTGGTTTTCAACCGACGGAACTCCAGATGTTGCAAAACTGCAACTCCCAGCACGCCCGGACAGCCAACGGCTGTCCGGGCATGCTGGGAGTTGTAGTTTTGCAACATCTGGAGGTCCGCTGGTTGAAGACCACTGCTCTATAGCATTGTTTTCCAACCAGTGTGCCTCCAGCTGTTGCAAAACTAAAACTCCCAGCATGCCCGGATAGCCAAAGGCTGTTCCGGGCATGCTGGGAGTTGTAGTTTTGCAACATCTGGAGGTCCGCTGGTTGAAGACCACTGCTCTATAGCATTGTTTTCCAACCAGTGTGCCTCCAGCTGTTGCAAAACTAAAACTCCCAGCATGCCCGGATAGCCAAAGGCTGTTCCGGGCATGCTGGGAGTTGTAGTTTTGCAACAT